>NW_007577734.1:753725-755007 GCF_000690725.1 Stegastes partitus | reverse complement strand
TATGATTATTAGTAGGAGTAGTAATAACACTATTATTATTACTATTATTATACGGGGACATTCGCAGTTTATACAATGACCTCTTTAAATATTTCCCCAAATTCGTTTTGTTTGAATATTAATTCTGTAGTTTTTTCTTTTTACAGATGCTGGTGACTCGCTCATGCCCGTCGGCCTGTTTGGAGAATGACCAGTTGATTGGAAAAACACCAAAAATTGTGCCTCTAAACCCCAAATAATCCCACAACACGATTTCCCCCCTCTGAACCCTTAATTAACGTACAAATAAGAGTTTGCATAGTTCGACCACACCACTGTGTGCTCAGCTCGACCCACTGCAGGCCAAGCGTTGCAGAAGGCCAGATCAAACCTGCGACGAGCTTCAGGTAACAAATCTGTCTCCCTCCCCCTCCACAAAAAAAATCGATAAAATCGAACAAACGTGTTAACGAAACGGAAAAAAACCCTAATCCGGATAGTTTTGTTTTATAGTTGCACAGCCTGAAATCGAAAAAGAAACGTTTATTAGATTAACATCCAGACGGTCAGGTGTTTTATCGGAGTGCCAGGTGTTCATTTTAGCGACTGAGCTCTAATCAAAAGCACTTTACATCTGAATTGCAAGAATGCGATACGCAAGCAAAATCAGATAAAAATAAATAAATGATTTATTTTTTTAAAAAACACACAAAAATGATATATCTGAACACAGAACATCTGTGGGAAATGAAAGATTTAAAAACAAACAAACAAACAAAAACAGTCCGATAAATCTGAAACTTCCTTTAATGCTTGTGAGTTAATTCATTCAAATTTTTCTTTTTTAATTCCTGCAATTAAATCACAATCATAGCTTCCCAATGAAAATCAAAATGCACCATAAAAGCCTTAATTATTGAATATAGTGGAATAATCACTGATAAGTTGTATTATAGTAAAAACAAAAAAATTCGATTCTCGTCGCAAAATAAGGTTTGAAATTCACTCATTAAAAACCAGAACCATGAACGCCACATAAAGGAAACCCACTAGTGTTTGTCTATTAATGTGGCTTAAATAATAATTCATTCTCTCTCCTCCTGATGCACCATATGTTTATTGCAGTTGACCTCGTTTCAGCAATTCCCATGCTTTTCTTACAATGCTGCGGAAAAAAATTAATTAATTAAAAAAAAAAAAAAAATTAAAAAGGAGGCTCCTGGTTTGAATCTAAAACTGGTTTCTAGCATTTAAAGCATTAAAGAAAACTATTTAATTGAGAACACAATAATAATAATAACAA
>NW_007577734.1:747017-753671 GCF_000690725.1 Stegastes partitus | reverse complement strand
TAATAGAATTTGTTATGAAGTCTTGTTTGTTGTCATGAAAACTGAAAAAAAAAACCCACTGAAAGGTTAATGCATTTTCCTTCATTTTTCTTGGAAGGAAACATAAAATCTTAAAAAATAATAATAATTTAAAAAAAAATAATTATACCGATATTCAGATGATTTGCTCCAAAAGTTACAAAACAAACTACAGGTCATTTTGTTGGTTTGCACTGGTCCTAATCATGCAACTTAGAAGCATCAATTAGGCTGAGCTCTGGGTTAATGAAAACCCTGAGTGGTGTGTTTCACCACAGCCCCCTTAAACCAGCCATTACTGCAGACCACAGAGGCTCTGATAGCACGCTGTTTTATGAGCCAGCATTATGTGGGCAATAAGTTCCCTAAACCTCATTGTGCAAAAAAGAAGGGCACATTGTGGGATCAGGGAAGCAAAGTTCAGACAACACACAAAGACTTTTTCTAAGTCTGAGATGTTTGTCTGTAAGCCCCGAAAAATTGAATGAGGGTACTTCTTTTTCTTTTTTTCTTTTTTTTTAAAATTCCAAATTACAAGTTTTACATCACAGACTGGAATATAACTGCAAGCCGTGATTGACGTGCTGAAGCTAATGATCAGAGGGAAAACTAATGCTATGAATTAGACACAGAGCTGCTCCGTGGATGGGAGGGAGGTAGTGTAAATACTCACTCATCACTGATGGACTCGGTGTTATTACATGTTTACAAGATTAGAAGAGCAAAGGAACAGGATACAAATTAGGAACTTCAATCAACAGGTACGGGGATTTTAATCAAAGAAACTGGGATTGGACAAAATGTGAAAATTTCTTTAATAACTTTTAAGTTGCTACAGAGAAAAATCTTGTTTTGGAGCAATTCAGAAGTTGCATTACACCTTTGTCTGTGAGGGGAGAGCACGTCATAGAAGGTCAACAAAAATCTCAGAAAAATTCCCCTCAAAAAATTCTTGATTGTTTATTGCAAGAAGCAATGGCAACTAGATTTGTATAACTCAGCATGAACGAAGGCCTAAACAATTTAAAAAAAAAAAAAAAAAAGGAATTTACATTGTCAGAAGAAGAGCGAACTTAAAGACATGCACCAAACTGAACCCTCCAATGATGACAACAATTATAAAAAAATCTATGAGACAACAAACTGCAGCTCCTGTCTAGAGACTTCTATTTAAAAACTAGGAACAAGATCAACGGCAGGGAGCAAACTCAAACACCACAGCCACAAAAGGTCAATCAAACACATACATGAAACACAGAAAAGCAAAAGTAGCCACACTCTGGAAGAAACTTATTAAGCCACATTTTAGATTCAAAAAAGCAGCAGTGGTATATTTAGAAACTGCACAGCTACAAAGTGCAACAGACAAGACAAATATAAACCAAAGGCCTCGGTGCTGCCACTCTTCCTATTCAACAGTGACTCTCGCCTGACATCTACTCCCTGCCTGCTCTCACTGCCTTCTGCTGCAGCGAAGCCGAGGCTAAATTAAATTCTCACTTTATTAAAACATCCTCAAGAACCTTACATCGAACTCAAGGGGGAACTATTATTGTTCCTTCTCTACAATTCTTCATTCTCCATTGAAAGAAATGGCCCAGAGAAATTCTGCAGCTCTACGCGTAAAAGTGCAATAAGCGGTGGAAAGGGAAAGGGGAAAAAACAAGGCTCTTTTTGTCTGCGGCGACCGAGGTTTTTTTATCCCTGCATTACAGAGTGTTGTCTAGCATTACAAATCTCAGCCCTGGCCTGGATGGACACGGGAGGGCTCTGCTGGCCCTGCTCACACTGTCTGCATCCTTTACGCTCTGCCATGCAAATAAACCCAAAATGAGAGAGCAGCTGAAGGGAAAGAGCAGTGGAGATGGAGGGTTGTTGAAGAGAAACGGAAAAAAAAAAAGAAGAGGAGGATGGATGGCAAAGGGAAAATTTGGGAAGAATGAAGGATGGGATAGCTGGAGGGAGGAAATGAAGAAATGTATGTGGCAAGTAAGGAAGGAAATAGTTAGCTTCAAGTAGTTGTATCGAGACAAAAAGGAGAGTAAGTCTGTGTGTGCAGAGAGAAAGACAGAGAAAAAGAGCGGGTCCTAACCGGCCATTGGAGGGGTGAGGAATGCCCGGCCCTGGCACCGGAGAATGGGATGGAGGGTGGAGTACGTTCACATTGCTGCTGCCAGCTGAGCACATTCCCACTACAGAGTCATGGAGACTTTTTAACCTACAGATTTTGAAGGAGCAGCTTCCCTCGGGAGAGTTTTGTCACTGGGGCACAATAATGTTGCTCTAACAACCCTTTTACTTCAATTAACGCTGTAAGAAAAATGACTTCTAAAATCACAAAAAGGTGATTATAGGCTGAAACATCCTCCAGAAAGGATAAGCCCCATTACAAACACGGAAATACATGTACGACTGGAGCGCTCTATTATTTAAACAAAGACCCGTCCCTTTATATTGGTCACCTATCTCTCTTTTTGTTTAACTGCACTTTTATTCCAAAATTACATTGATTACCTCATACTTGAATCACTGATTCACTTCAGTTCAATTAAAAACTTTATTTGTGGAGGCTATTTGAAGAAAGTGCATCTGCAAGCGCAAAAAAAAAAGAAAAAAAATCTCACTAATTAAAGCAATCTGAAAATACGAAATACGGTCAAATAATAGAGCTAAAAATACAATATCGGCAGTGACAAATCCATAGCTGGGCAGCACCTCAAAAGGCACATTTTGCCAAAAAGTGGGCCTTTGCTAAGCTATATACAAGGAGAACTTGATGTGCTGTTATGCCCCAATTGTGCACATGTCTTACAGCTTCTAGAACAAAAAACAGATTTTCTTCTATTTTATGTCAGGGGCTATGTATAATACATTCCTGCATTCTTTAGAGGTAGTAACAGAGGACATGCGAGGGGTCACTGTGAATCTGAGGATGTGTTCAGTGTTGTGCTGAGCAAGTGATCCCTGACAGTGCCTGTCTGACAATGTGAGAAAAAAAAAATATTCCTCTTGTTTGCCACAAAACCAGTAATTTGCATTGGCACTAATTATACCGCAAATAACCACGTATATTTACCTAAATAAGCAGAATGCTTGATTATTTCCTTTTTACTGGACTTCTAAATTTTGGTTCACAACATTTTAGAGGGAAATTTTGTACTTTTTACTCTACCACATTTACAATAGTTACTAAGCACTTTGGAGATTGAAACATATGAATATCTTCTAATATGTGTTTCAGATTATGAAGTAAAAATGTTCAGAAAGTATTTTCAAAAAATAGTTGCATTCACACCAGCTGCAACTTAAAACGCAACTTCTACACTAACGCGAGTGTAAAAATTCTTTAATATATCATAATATATAAGAATATAAAATGCAACATTAGGAAATGATATTATGTTTATAAGATGTAACAGTACTTTCACATATGGAGGTCTCTGAATACTTTATAATAGAACCTCTACTTCAATTATACTGCTTTTGCTTCAGTTAAGGATCTGAATGCTTGTTTTACCACTGTTGTCTATTATACGATAAATAGAGGTTATGTAGTGTAATATATGATTTCATCGTTTTATTTTGACTGTAAGAGGTCTGAGGCAAAGGTCATGACTTGAAGTAAAAACTTCAAAAAGACACGAGATGACGTGAAGGATGTGATGAGCAGTTTGGCCTTCTGAAGAGAGACCTCACCTTTCCAAGAATTTCTCTGAGTTGAGCGTAACGTGTGCGTAAGTGTCTTTGTGTTTTGTATCAGTTCGCTGGTTTATCAAAGACAGACACGATAGGCTCAGCTTTGATAGCGCACCAGGCACACTGACAGAGTTACTCTGATAAAGCACGGACGCAGAACCACTTTATGAGAGCAAAAATGATATTATTAAAGTGATATTGTTGTTATTTTTTAGGAGTGAAATTATTTGTTGATTATTAGATAAGACGACTGACAGAGTTATTTTTCATGCAAAAAAAATTACAAATATTTGTCAGTTCCAGTTTAGTCAGTCTGAAAAACTGCTGCTTTTCTTTGTCATACTTGAATATTTTTGGGGTTGTTTCGGGTAAGGAGTTTAATTTTTGTACCTCAAATGTCTAATCAAGTAAATGATGCTCAGATTAATCATTAATGAAAATATTTGCACTATTATTATAACTTTTCAAGTCGGAACTAAAATATGAAACACAAAACCTCTTACCCTCAAAGGCACAATGACACACTGTGTTTGTGTGTGTTCACATGCCTCTGAAGCAGGCAGATACTCCTCTTTGTGTCATAAACAGTTAGCAAACGTGACCTGATGTGAGGTCACCTAATGTGCAAAACCCACACAGGCTGTCATTGTGTCTCCGAGTCTCCTCCCCATCCCGCGAGCGACGACGCTTTCAGCAACGAGTGGATTTGTTCTGGGCCGGGCAGGTCAGCGGCGGGTGCGGTGTAAAAGTTAGTTAGTTTTATGTTTGTGTGAAGAGGAGGAGGGCGGTTGCATGGAGGTTGTGTGTGTGTGTGTGTGTGTGTGTGTGTGTGTGTGTGTGTGTGTGTGTGTGTGTGTGTGCTCCCCCAGGAGAAAAGAGGACTCCTAATCTGTTTTCCTGGCTCTTCTTTAAAGGGAGAGCAAGACACACTAGAGACTCCCTCTGATCTGCTGCCCCATCCATCCCTCACTTTCTCTCTCCTCCATCTCTCCTTTCCTCGCTTCCATCATCTGTCTCTCGTTCCCTCTGCTTTTAGCCCTCGTTTTCTCGGCCCCCCGTCCCTATGCTCTCTCATCTGTTGTGTTGGCCCGCTCTGGTCTTTGTATGGCGACAGCCCTCATCTCCAGATACTGCCTAAGAGCTCTGATTCCACTTAATCACTCAGTTTTTTATTAGTTTTCCCTCGCAGGGTATTTTGTGTTCTGAATTGCGTTTATCTATTATGCTGTTTCAGATTTATTGCTTTAGGAGGCAGACTGTGTGGCACACTACCCACCAATACGGTACACGATGCTGTGATCTCTCTACGTCTGCCCCTCTTTATGCCTGTCTGCTTTCATCCCTTCAAAATTAAATGAACAAATACACAAGGAGAGTGCTGTGCCACACTCGCGCACAACTCTTCTCGTACTTTTTTCGTATACTTTTTTTATTAGTTTTCTTTTATTGGGCGTCTCAGGGTCTCAACTGCCTTTATTTAGCATGCAGTAAAGACCACAGGGGAAGAGTATGTGGCACCAGTTTCTCGGATGGTACTCTACTCTCACATCCATCTGTCCTGGCATCTTTTGTGCCTCGCTGCTTTACTTTTCCAATTTCGGAATAAAAAAGAAAGTCACAGGTATGGCTTTCTCTGTGAGCGCAGATGTTGGACTTTGAATGAATTTTCAGTAATTTGCAGGATATTTAAAGTGGCTTAGTTGTGACTGTGGCACCTTTACATCACACTGTGTTCCAAGAAGGAAAATAAAAAATACTGTTTGTTATTCATTCATTAACTGAACGCTATGGAGACATTTTAGCAAACAAACGTTAATACTCAAGGCCATTTTGTCATCACAGCTTTACATTGTGGCCTGAACTGCTTATTTCTACATAATTAGGAGACATGGCATGCATGCTCAAAATATTTAGCCCCAAAATGGCGGCACACCATCCTGGCCCTCCATTTTGTTCTGTCACTGGATTGAGTCTGGATCCTGCACCTGACTTGTTGGACCAGTGCTTGCATTTGAAAATACCCTCTCTCCATGCCCCGCTGTTACTATGCAGCCCTCCTTTGGTCATTGGACACCACAAGTGCCGCTAACCTCCCGCACCAATAGGAATGAACCTTGTGACTGGCGTTCCCTCCTTCTCCATTCTGCTTCCAGGGGCTTCCTGTGACCAGGGGGGAAACATGGGCACTGGCCATCACTTCCACCGAATCCAGGACCAAATGAGAAGGAGAGAGACTCACAGAAACAGCCAGAATAGAGGGAGACAGTAACAGAAACACTGATGGAGCCAATAAAAAAAATTAGGATTATACATTGATAAATGGGAAAAAGCAAGGAAAAAAAAACAAAACATGGTGACCACGCAGACAACTCTAGCTCCCATTTAGGGCAGAAAAAAAGAAAAAAAATATTAATATTCATGACCTCGTCCCTTCTTTCCAAATTCAGCACCCTCCCTCCCTCGACATCCCACTCAAATCCTCCCTCCTCCTCACTTCCTCTCCCCTCCGTTGGGTGGCAACACTTGGTAGGGCACATGGTGAGACAGCTGTTGCAGGGCAACATGGGCATCTGTGGTGCTACGTAGAGGAGACAAGATATTATGGGGGGGTGTGGCGGGGGTATCAGTAGGGGGTGCAGACGGCACCAAGAGAGCACGAACATACTCCGTCCCGGCCCTGTGTGCATATGTGTTTGGGATTGTGTCCTAAAGTTGCAGGGGTTACTAATATGGGGGACAATGGAAAGGTGTTTCAGGGACAGAAAAGAGGAAAAAAAGAGAGGATAGGAAGGAAAAACAAGGCATCCTGTGGCCGAAAAATAGCACCTGTCCTCAGAGCTATGACAGATACGACATTAGCATAAGAACACTGAGATAGGCCGCTCCAAGACTGGAGTTGGTGTCTTCAGCACTCAACTACACACACGCACACACACACAC
>NW_007577734.1:740114-746757 GCF_000690725.1 Stegastes partitus | reverse complement strand
GCACACACACCTCACCCCCAAATCCACTCCCCCACATCCACTCCCCCGCACAACTCCTCTCCTCTCTCCCAGCACCTACCACACACCCTTGCCATTTCTCTCTCCCCCAAAGCGCCAGCGCAGCCCCACCTCGCCTTGCCAAAGTGGGCAGCCTCTGCCTTGGCGTTGCCTGGGCCTTCTGGTGCCCTAGATAGCTGTGTGAGAGTGTGTGTGTGTCTGTGTTGTGTGTGTGTGTGTGTGTTGTATGTTTGTGAGCACTGGCCCAGCTCTTTGCGGACACAGCCAGCCCTTTAAACTGTGTCAAGGCTCCAGATGCTGGGAGAGACTGGGATTAACACAGGCGTTTATATGCAGACACATACACACAGACGCACACAAAATATTCTCCAGGCCCTTATCATACTTCACATGCTTTGTCTTACATGTTTCGTAAAAAAAACAACAACAACAACAACAACAAAAAACCAAACAAACAAAAAACGTCTGAGTTAGTCTTACAAAGGGAGAGTTTTTTTTTTTTTTTAAAAGACAAAGAGAAGGACCCGTTATAATTTAATTTATAACACAGTATGTGAATTCACTTTTAAAGCAGCACCATCTCCAACACTGCAAACTCTGACGGTAACAAAACGCTGGATCACACACAGAAATGTATGAGACGGGATACAAACGTATCAGAGATCCTATGGTGAACCAACAGACCCTGGCAGTACTCTGAGACGATGCACTGATGCCAACACAGCACCTCAGAGAGTGGATTTGGATTAGGCAGACACAGAAAAGGACCTCGGAGACCTGACATACACACACACCCAGTGTCCGTACACTAGCCCTTTAGCAGCATGCCACTACCCTGAGGGCATGAATGCACACACACACACACACACACACACACACATACACAAATATGCAGAGACACACATGAATACCAATCAAGTGTCCACCTACTGTTTCTTTAGTGGCATGCCACTGCCCTTAGGGTATGCAAATTTGCACACACACACACACGCACAGACACACACACACACAGACAGACACACACACACACACACACACACATATCAATACATTCACTCAAACACACACCAGCGGGCACATTCCACTAGTGACATCACTGCAAATGAGTGCAGTTAATAGGACCAAAGTGATGTGAATGATGGCGAACTCACACCGCCGCCCCTCAAACTAGCAAAGACTACAAACTACTAATTACAAGTATGCAAGCATGTGTGTCTAAACGTGTGAAACAAAGCGAGAGTGAGAAAATGTTTTCTTCCAGTGTTCAGTGTCTCTTTATGTGTGTCTTGCTGAGCAGTAGTTATGGTGCCAGTTATGGAGTGTTTGCCATAGCAGGGAGCTGCCTTGGCACTGTGCCCTAATTTAGAGGAATTAAAAAGCACTAGACAGGCCCCTTTGTGGCACCGTGCGCCCGCTTTAATCTCCCCACGCCTCAGCGGGCACCCACAGCACCAGGAGTTGGCGCCATGCCCACATGACCCCAGGCAATATGGAAATCGCCACCAAAAATCCTAACTAAGCGCCGAGCCCTGCCCTGGTGCACAGTGTACACAGCGCACACAGACATGTGAAAAGTGATGCTAACACACACACACACACACACACACACACATAGTGCAAGAAGGACAAGACCTAGTTCACAATGGTGCTTTGCGCTCACATACTCACACATATGATTAAAACTTGAAAAAGTAACTGGCGGCTGCGTGTGCGGAATTACAATGCTGAAATACACATATGCAAACACACATTTAGTTGTTTCAAAAGGCCAGGAGGGCATGAAATGAAATACTCCTGCTGTTGTCCCTGTTGGCATTCGCGCATGCACACTCACTTTTACACACGTCCAAAGTTGGTGTGTTCTCTTTGAAGTGTAGGTGAGTGTAATGCTTGTCATGAGGTCATCCATCAGGGCTAATGAAACTGGCAGACCCTGACACTGTCTCACTGGGCAGCACTGCTGGCGCCGCAAGCTAACTCAAGGAGAAATGGACTGATTTAATTACACAGTGAGGGCACACGCACACACACACCCGCACCCAAACACGCCTGCACACACATACATACAAACACACACACGCGCACGTGCATGCACAGAGAGATAAATACATATATGAAGCATGCACACGCACATGAGCAAAAGTTTAAAAAGTCAAATGATAGAGTGTCCACACATGCGCACCCCACCAAATATTACCAACTAGCCAAGATCTTGCTCACACCACATAATGCCAGCTAGTAGACTGGTGCAAAAAGTAAATTAAATTTCAGAACTCAACACTGATGTTAACCTTCTCTGACAAACAATTTGATGCACCATCATAACAAGTTAAGGTGGATTCATCATCTCTGCAGCGAAAACTCACTGAAGGCGCCATTAGCGAGTTAGCCGCCTCTTCTCGCTGCAGGTTCACAATGTTCTCTTCCCTAAAACAAAGACCCACTTTGGCCCTGGAACATGACGCACTCCCATCCCTCTCTCTCTCTCCGTCCCCACTTCTTATTTCCATGCTCACTCGCCCTCTCTCTCTCCCTCCCTGTCCATTTGTCTTCCTACTGGTTTCACTTAACAAGCTTCAAAGGTTTCTGGGCAACATGGTTTTCAAAAAAAAAAAAAAAAAAAAAGTTACCATGGCATTTTTTTGGCACACAGCATCTTCCCTCTTGCTGAGGATATGGGGTTGCCATGACATCGGTGAGCACCTTATAAAGCATACAATTGTGTATGCATGTGTGTGAGCATGCGTGAGTGTGCACGTACTTGATGGACATTGGGTGCCAACTTCAGCTAAATGCTTAGTCGCTGGTAGAAAACCTGGTGCAATGCCAGCGAGTTCAACTTTTTGCCCGCCAACTCACAGTTACAGACCACTATATTATTCCCCAACATACACACACATGCAAACACTCTAATCTCCTCTTCTGTCCGGTGGATGATTGTAATATATATTGGACAATTCAACGAAAGTGTCCGCCTTGGAAGATTGCATTTAATCTTACTGTCTTAATGCTGAACACTAAATAAAAAAACACAACATAACATGTGTTTGGCTTTGACATATTATTAATAAACTCAGCAACAAAAGAACTGGCGAAGAGTAAGCAGCATACATGCATTTTCTGCAAGTACATCCTGTGTTTGTTTTGGTTAAACTTACCCGTGAGAGTCTCAAATCCAAGTGCTAACTTTAAATTGGCTCTGGATTTCCACTGATGGTTAATGTTTTCATGCTGGCATCTTTCTTTGTTTCTGCTAATGTTTGTGTGTGTGACTTTGGGTGTGTGTTTGTGTGAGAGCGCATTTATTTTGTGCACTTTAATTAACTGCGAGTGTAGAAGTGAGTTGTAATTCCTCATATACTCAATAAACGCAACGGATAGGGATGAATGCAGAGGTCAAAGCGTTTCGAATGAGCAGCATAAGAGAATTGTTCCCGTGATATTTAAATGGCTCCTTGACCCAAAAGTTGTATTTGCTTAAAGTGAAACTACAACATGTGCAGTCACGGCACACTTTGGTGCTATTCCGCCTCCACTAATCTCTTATTTGGTCTGTGTTCGTCCAAATTTTAGGCAGATGAAACATCGCCCTTTCTTGAATTGTGCAACATCTTAACTAAGAAACTGATTTCTTTTTTTCTATAGTAATAAAAATATAAATGTGGTGGAGCCAAATTGTCATGTCATAAAAAGTGAATAATTTTTACAAACCTTGTCAGAGAATCTAAAACCTCTCATGAACCTTCTGAGTCCTAATTTGACTCCACTTGCCCTGTTACACTGCACATACCTTTGTGCAATCCTATGGAATCTTATCCCTCTAGTGGCCTCTAGTGGCTTTTATATGACGTTACTTTGTTGTTACAGTTCATCAAGTGATTCTCTGAACTCATCTGTGAACCAACAACCATAGGAAAACCTCATTTTATGCATTATTCACTTTACACTAATCATCAAATCAATGCTGGTAAACAGAAGTATCAGCATATTTGGCTATTTTAGAGTGAATTATCATATTTAACAAATAGGAAATTATACAACATATGTGACATCAGAAGTGAGTCAACCTTCAGCACTGCTGGTTAAATTTCAAAAATAGACAATCTGAATGTTGTTGCTATTATTCAATAGTTATTTTTTTGTTTTCCAAGATTTTTTTGGAGTCGTTTCACCACCACCCACAATTTTTTGTCAGTTGTGGGCAGCTCCTCCCTTCCCTTAGTGATTTGCATTGTGACAGAACTGTGTTCATGAACAGCACGCTCAGAAATCAAATGTATTTAATGTGAACTCTGTCTGGTTTAAATAAACTTTGTTTTGTCGAGTATATAGTTAAAAGCTGCGTGAAATCAGTGGTTGATCTGTAATGTAAAATTTCCCATTCTTGAATCTGCCATCTTTCGCCTCTGATTTAAATAGTTTTTACTGTGTAATGCATACATAGGTGTCCTATTTAACATAATATCACTGCAATAGTGAAACATTAGTCACTCATCAACATAGCTTCCTACATGTCAGAGTCTATTACAAAAACAACCGTGTATTCTCTCCGAAGCTTCCCTCCCTAAAAGCACCACTCAGGCTTTTTATAATCATAAAACGAGAAGAGCTCATCGGAAACGAAGGACAATTTACAAAAAAAATGCAGTCCTTAAATTCTCACATAATGAGCAATAAAATGTAATGTAGATGTTTCAAAAACATCAGCCCAAAGCTTTAAACACCCATTAAAATCAGAAGCTGTCTGACATTATTTTGCTTATACAATTCAAAAATCATTCCATCAGGGATGTACAAAAGCAGTTTATGAAATATTAAAGTAATAAAAACAAGCAAATGGTAATATAATCTCGTGTACTAGTTTACGAACTCTCTTTTCTGCTCTGTCAAAGCCTCGTGTGACATTTCCAAGCTTCGAGGAGCGCGGATCATCTTGGGTGTTGCCAGAGTTTGCCTCAGTCGTTGCTTTTACATACAACACTGAGAATTAAATGATTTTACAGATGATATCCCTCCAAAACAACTAAATGTTTGTTTAATCTAACTCTTTCCTAAAACGAGACAAGTTCTGTTTTCTGTGTAAGATGTGAGCTCGGAGCAGGCCAATAAGAAGAAACGGAGGATTGTAAAGGCTTTGGAAAATAAGCTTCTGACAAGTTCTGCAATTGCAGTGGATATGTGTAGCACTAATCTCTGCTCAGCTTTGGTTCACCCCAGCTGTAGAAAACACCCTATGGAGTTCAGGTCATATAATTTGCCTTCTCTCTCTCACTCCCTCTCTGAAAAAAAAAAAAAAAAATCCCTCCCTGGGAACCAGAGCATAAGTTTAATAGTTATTCTTATTAGCCTGTACAACTGCTGGGAGCCTTGCAAAATAAAATAGCTGTTTTTCTGTTGATCTGTTTACGCTCGCCTGAGGAACTTTACCGTCGAAGTAGCCAAGACTTCGGAGTAAAAACAAGAAAAATAGAAAACAAAAAAAACCTTTCTCTCTCCCCCTCACATCCAAAGTGGACTTATTATGTTACTGATGGCAGAATTCCCAGTGTGGAATTAGGACTTTGAGCTCCGATAACGTTCCTGAATCCCAGCACGGCCCTGCTTTAACTGGTGGTGGTCACACACTGCTTTCTGTCTTGCCCTGAGCCAAACCAGCCGAGGAATTAGTCATTAATAGGGGGACAACTTCAGGCTGCTACTGTTTCTCATGCTGGTGAAAAAAAAAGAAAAAAAGAATACAATTTACAGTGATCTTTGTGAAGTTGTGGGGGGTTTGGAAATGGTTCTCATTGTGTTTTTTGGGGGTTTGTGTGTGTGTGTGTGTGTGTGAGAAGTCTACGAATGTCCGCAGTAACCATATCTCTGCCTCCTTTGAGAATACTTGCATTCATTTTCCTGTTTCTTCATTCCTATCTATCAACCTGCAGGATCCAAATATGAAATGACACCAGCTTCAGTTTCCAGTGACCTTCCTCATCCATCTAAAAACCCCTTCCATACCTCTTGTTCCTCATCATTAGCAGCACAGTCCCTTTGCCCCCGTTTTGCCATAGAAAAACAAGAGCGCAAATCTTCCAATCTCCTTAATGTTCACTAATCTAACGAGTGCGGTGGGGATATTAAGCAGATTGCTGAGCATTACGTTTTACCATTAGAGACACAGCCACCAGCTATTTCAGCACTTCTGGGCTCTTTTCCTCGAAAGCCCCCCCACCCCGTCCTCCACCACCACTACCACCAAAAAAAATAAAAAAATCTGATTTTACCATTATTTCTCCAGTCTGATCCTATCGGCCTACTGCGTCTTGGGTAGATTATGATTTGGCATGAGGAGGAGAAGTAATCAAATCTTGCTGCTGCTGCTAAGTGTGGTTGCTGCTGAGTGTGGGAGAAAGTGAGTGGGAGTATGTGAGACTGTGTGTGTTTGACAGCGACAGAAAAAGAGAAAATGGCGTGGTAACAAGCCAAGTTAATAAAGGGAAACAATTAGACCATAAAAGATTGATATGGCCCACAGATTTTAATGCTCTTGTCTGTTGAATGAAATCCCTTTGACTCTATCTGCTTCACACACACACACACACACACACACACACACACACACACACACACACACACACACACA
>NW_007577734.1:734724-740009 GCF_000690725.1 Stegastes partitus | reverse complement strand
ACACACACACACACACACACACACACACACACACACACACACACACACACAAACAAACCAGGCCCTACAGGGCATTTTCCCTATCCTGGGACTGCACAATGGGCACTTTGTACACCCTTCCACCCCTACCCTTACCATCACTGCTCCCCCCCTCAACGGCTTCCAGCACATCCCTCTTTAAATGGGAGATTATGCAAATGAGCTCACACCACAGCGGCACCCCACATATAAGTGACGTGCATTCAGTGAAATCTATAGTCCATCTATGGGAGCATGTATGGGAGTCTGCACATGCTGAGGAGATGGATGCGGCCTAAATAGGCAGCAGACATCCCAGGTGTTGAATGTTTCTCCTATCATGGTGCTTCATTGTTACTTTTCATGTTGTGCCTGAAAAAAAAAAAATTCTCTCACCTCAAATATGCTTTGGAAATTTCAGCTCATGCAAGTAAAAACAGTTCTTCAGGCCTGCAGGTGAATCTGTAGATATAGAAAATAGTAGATCTGACCTGCTGCTGCAGTGGGTGGACGGATGGCACTTTGAGTTTTGGAGTTTGGAGAACGTTAAATGAACGAGTACAGTCAAAAATGTGCAATATATGAAAAGGAGGAATAGATAGCAGAGGATGGCAAAAACTGCAACAAAATACGTTTCAAAGTAATGTATTCAAACTTACTGAAGTTAAAATATGAGTGTAAAAATGTAGCAACACATTGAAAATGAATAAAAGTGCCTCTTTTGGTGTGATATTATTAATGATCTATTAATGTGCAAATGCTGAGTTGATGCCAGTTCACCTGCTTAATATAAGGCAAATGCTATTTTCGAAACTGATTGTATGTTTTTTAGGTGTAAAAGTTGAATCTGAAAAGCAACTATCGCTGCAACATGAATACAATGGAGTGTAAAAGACAATATTTCCTTTTAAAATGTTGTAAAGTAGAGATAGAAAGTAGTTTAAAATGGAAATAAAGTGTCTCCAAACTGTGCTTGATTTAAGTACATTCCACTACTAATGAGTTCACATCTGTTGATAACATCTTGGATTGATTATACACTCTGTTTGAAGCTGAACTGAGCTAAATTGGAGGAAGTGAAAAATAAAAAGTTGAAAATGATGCCTTCAAGGAAGCTGAGGTGAAAGAATTAATGCAAGCTTGAGGCCCTGTACTGAAATCAAGTTAATTTAAGACCTAGAGATAAGAGTCAGTTGGGAAGAAGCCACACTCACCGCACATGTGAGAACAGCTTTCTCAGGTAAAGGCTGCAGAGCAGTTGGGGGGGGGGGCGGGGGGAGTGAGGCTTACCAATTCTGAAACTGCTAATACTCACTTCCATAGGGTGCCGATTAAACGAGCGCGCAGACAAAGACGTAGCGCAGGTGAACATGCACGGAGACACACAAACACACACCGCAGGCTTGTTACATACAGCAGTTAGGTTCAGGGTCAGGCTGGGACACAGGTTACCACAGGGTTAAAGCCTCATGCACATGAGAAAAACAGCAGAAACAGATTTAAGAGAGAGGTGGATGCCAAGAGTGCCATCTGTTTCAGTTACCCCCCTTTCCAGTTTCCTCTCCTCTCCTCTCCTCTCCTCTCCTTTCCTCTCCTCTCCTCTCCTCTCCTCTCCTCTCCCATCCCTCCCTGGCTTCCTCCATCTTTGTCTCTCTGCACATTCCCCCGTTTATTACCATGTTCCCATCTCCTGCAAAAGCCACAAACATATTTTGTCAACAGCTAAATATTACTATTCATTATTTGTTTTCTGAACACTGTTCGAGCACTGATAATAAACTAAGATGATATAGATACAAGGACGGGCGTGTGGGTGGGGGAGGGTGGGGTAAGATAAGTCCAAATCTGGCAACCGTCTCAAGTGTAATGACACCTCCATCTCTATGGAAAACCATCCCCTTTTGTCTTCACTTGCATGGAAGCTCTTTCTTTTTACTGTTTTGTTCCCAGAAAACCCATGGAACATTTGCCAACATTTTTAAGAGCTGCGAAAAGCAGGATTTTTTTTTCTTCTGGTTTTTTAAGTCTTCCACCTCGCAGGTGTTTCTTTTTAAGGCGTGCTCGACAATGCCAAGCTCGTCTTGGCTCGTCTTGAATGCCACGGGCCTCAGGGGGGGATAGAGATAGAGAGAGAGAGAGAGAGAGAGAGAGAGAGAGAGAGAGAGAGAGAGAGAGAGAAACGAGGTTGGAGAAATCTTATTGATTAGCAGTTGTCACTTCCCTTTTCTTCATCTCACTCACTATGGCTCTCCTCTTTCTATCTCGCTCACTCTACCTCCACACACTTTTTGAGTGGTGACAGGGGAGATGAGAAACATTTATAGGACAATTCAAGAATAAAAAAAAAAACATAGAGAGCAAAAAGAAAAAAAAAGAAAACACACAAACATATACCTCTGTTTATTTACGAGATGTGGTTGAAGTTAAAGTGTCCAAGAACAGAGTTGCCACAAATGTCATCTGAAGAATGTTTTATGCATTTAAATGTGTGTTCATGTGAGTTCACGTGTCAGAGACTTTCGGAAAGTCCAACTAACTCACACTATGAGTTGTGAATGTGCGGCTTTCATTATGTAGTATCTAGTTTCTCTCAGACCTTTAGGCCAAAAGCTCATAGATGCCGTCAAAACTGATTTATGATGCACGCCTGCATATAGCGCAGAAAATTATAAAGAGTAATCAATCTTATCTTATTCTGATGTGCTCATGTATGTCTGATTAGTATTCTGTGGGTAACTGACACAATTGCAGCCAAAACCGGGGTTCATTAATATGAAGAAAGATTGCTGCTCGTTAGAGCCACCATGTGGTGCAGACACAAACAGCAGCCATCTTGTTGAAGGTGGATTTGGTAACTGTGTAAACCGTGTTTAGTCCTTACAAAATGTCATGTGAAAGTAATAACTACAATAAGCAATAAAATCCTGTTATTGCCCTTGAGGGAGACAAAATAGATTCAGGTTTTTAAATTAGAAAATGGGGAAAAAAACAGAATAAACAGGTGGACTGCCAGTTAGGATCAGTGACACACCGGCTGGATGGAAAGAAACACAGGACAAGAGGGAGGGAGGAGGAGAGCTCAGAGAGAGGGATGAAAAGAGGGAGCTGGGAAAGAAGTGCCATCTGTTTTTTAGGGACAAGGAAGATAAAAATGTGAGGAGCGCTCAGAGGCAGAATGTTAGTATAGACTCTGGGTGCGAGAGGACTCGGCGTATGGGGGGGGACTACAAGGGGCACATAGAGGTAAGGGAGAAAGGGCAGATAAGAGGGAGGTGGACAGATGGAAGACAGAAAGATGAGAGAGGGAGGAGAAGCGAGAGCGGGAGAGGAGAGTGAGAGGGAAAGCGGAGCAGAGATTGGGCCTGGCAGCGGTGTGAGCGCACTGGGCACGCTCACATCAGGAGGGGACATGACTCGACATGCCGGCTCAGCCCAGCTGGGTCAACGCTCCGCACTGCCATGTTGTTTTGGCCTGGCGTTCACTTCTCCTACAAACACGCACACACACATACGTGCACGGGCACACAAACTGACAAACAAATCCAGTTACCCCCAGCCTGCTTCCTCATTCTCCCTCTCCCTGTCTCATATTTAGACACACACTCACTCACAGACAAACACACACAAGCTCACACCCAAAATGCCATGGTTTTGGCTAGCGCCGGCCGGGCAAGCAAGGGCCCTGGACTAATGGAAACGCCAAACTCGTTACTCTAACGCTGGGTGACAAGGGCACCTTGGGCTGCAGATGTTCCTGCTGATGACAGATGGAGCCTGGCACTGCCAGGGGACAGTGGGCCAGGCCTGCGCCAGCTCCATGCCACCTGCACCCCTCCTCTGTACTCCTCCACACAAACTCAAACATGCACATGCTCCCTCGTTTTCTCAGTTGGCCTATCTCTCTTGAACACTGGTGCACCACTCCCCCCTCTTTGCATCCCCAACATCCAATGTGTATGTCTGTCTCTCTCTCTCAATCACTCTTCCTCTTTCCCTCTCTCACACACTGGCATGATACTCTTCATCCTCTGCCCACTGTGAGGATGACTGTTTACGGACAGATATCTGTGACACTGGCAGAATGCGGTGGATAAAGTGCGTCTATATTGGTATCAATCATTTAGCAGTAAGAACAGAAATAAGTGCTTCATGGGTGTAATTCAGGACGAAAAAAGTGATTTGTTGTGAATAGTGCACTGCAGAATCCCAACGAGCTCCGTAACAAAATGAGTTAGCAAGGTTTGTCACACATTCTGTCGGTGTTATCCGACAGCTGAATGAGAACCCATAGCTATTTCCACTTTTGAGCAGAAACTGGATTCCAGATTAGCTAATGCATGATGGAGACTGTGTAATGATACCATTTATCTTCATGGAAGAGGTGACAGGCTTCTGGAGGTGATTCGCTGGTCTGGCTCAAAAAGACAGTCCACCAGGATAATTTGCTTGATGCTGTTACTAGCCAGATTATGAAAGTGTGCTCAGCTGTAGATTCGATGATGGTGTTTTTCACGAGGCTCACCATGAAAGACTGTCTTTCATGGCAGCGCTGGTGTTTCTCACTGTGTTGCTATGCAAACTACCAGAAAATTAATGCAGCTTTTCCTGTGAAATGGTTTTGATATAGTTTAACACATATTTGATGTTTTTTGTTACGCTTCGGTTACAATTTTCACATTTGCTTCAGGTCAAATGTTACAGACAAATAAAAGGGGGAAATGTGCTGGAAAGGGTGAACACATGAAGAACACGGAGGGGAGGTGAAACCAGGGTTCACATCAAAGTCTTTCTCTCACAGAAAATGTGATGAGATTCTGGAAAAGTGTTTGCACCGCCACGCCAGCTACAAATCCAGGCACATCGTCTGTCAGGCTGGGATTCCAAGTGTTGAAAGAACACCAAGACACCAGAGATTCATATGTTTGCCGTTTCATAAATTTTGATAAATCTGACCAGGCCTGGTAGCCAAAGTTGTGTCTCCATCTTGGCCCGGAGTGGTCTTTCCCACTGTTGGAATTTGTGGACTGTGATATTGAACCATTCTGTGATTAATGTGTATTTTGACATTGAGATCTTGAAGAAGTCCTGTAAGTGGAAGACAACAATGCGCACAATCATAATCAAAGTTTCATGGGAGCTTGTGAATCTGTCAGAGTTTAAAAAATAAAATAAAATAAAATCCCACTTAGCAGGCTCCAGTTTTGGATTGACTGCAGCTTTTTGGAGCCCCTTTTCTGTGCTACGTACGACTGCTTTTTCTGTGCTTC
>NW_007577734.1:724852-734679 GCF_000690725.1 Stegastes partitus | reverse complement strand
CCCCCTTGCAGCAAGCCTGCATCCTCTCTCCCCACCCCCAAGCACCCTCCCTTTGCCCACTTCATCCAAAAACCATGTGTGGCGTGTCATTTCAACTCCCTCCACACTGAAGAAGGGCCCCTAACAAAACAAAACAATTATCTCTCTCCTCATTAGGACCTGGCTTGCATCCCCTCTCCCTCTCTAACTCCCCTCTGTCTCCTGCTGGACCCGGCCTTCGCTCCTTCCCCCTTCTTCGTAGTCGCCTGTGTGACAATAAGTTGAGCTGAGGGTCTCTTAAGTGCTCCTTGAGTGGAGCGTTTAGCTGATTCTAGGCTTCATGTTTCTTTTAAAGGCCTTCTGCGGGAACAGATAGTTGTGGCATAACGAAAAAAGGGTGAGGTGCCCATGAGAGAAAAAAATTACAGGGAGGGCAGGAGAGCAGAAGTAGCGCAAACGCATGTAGTGGTATGAGGAGGTGGGCGCCGATGTGCGCGGGTGAAGAGGAAGGGGAATGGATGGATTGGCAGTGGGAGGTTGAGCAGGTTTCACCATGCCAGCTCTTAATTACTTTAATTGGAGTCATTAGCTAAGTGAGCATGAGAGACATCACCTGCATGGCATGCAGGACCGCACCTGCCACAGCGACGTTACTATCATCATCACACTCCAACAGAGGGTTTACTGACAGGTCGACACTCAGCCACGCTAATGTTGCCACAGTGAATGCTGAAAGTACAGTCATACAAACAAACAAACAAACAAACAAACACAAAGACGCATGAATGTCACCATGTGTACAGTTGCAGTGGTCACTAGGTCAAATATCCGTGTTCCAGGCTACTTGATTTTAGAGAGAAGACATGAAATGTGACACATTTACAAGTTGTTCCTTTGGTAGCATCAGGTGATATGAGTATAAAACACCAAAGTGATGTAACACTAAACAGTTCTTGGTTATAGGATTGGAACTGTATCGGGAAGGAATCTTAGAGCCTTGTCAAAGAAGAATTTCTGTCACTATTTGGGACAGACAATAAAGTCTATCTATCTATCTATCTATCTATCTATCTATCTATCTATCTATCTATCTATCTATCTATCTATCTATCTATCTATCTATCTATCTATCTATCTCGCTGTCATTCTCTCACAACAACATGCTCAGATTTAAAAAAAAAAAAAAGAAAAAAAAGAAAGAAAAAACAATGAAAAAATGTCTCTGAAGACAAATAGTTTGCGTTGTTGCCATTTAAAGTTTTAAGTAAAATTACCTAGTCAAGTTCTGTCCCATCTGCACACTAAGTCAAGTCTTAATTAAATCAATATGTGGCCTAACCTCTTAAAATAAAGAAAACAACCTTCATTGTCTGTACATACTGATTTAGAGAAATTCATTTTGGCTGTGGTTTGTCTGCTCGTGTCTGCTCGTGTCAGATCAGTGAGAGAAAGATGCAAAGGGTACGCACGCATTTGCTTATTTCATTCTAAACATCAGTTATGTTACTTTAACCCATTATAGCAGTACCACACAATAAAGCCGCAGTTGGATGGCATGCAACGACGAACTTGGGATAGGGCTACACCTATCTTTCTTCTTCTCGGCACCCAACAGACAGCCTGGCAGGCGGGCTGGCAGCCAGGCAGAATGGCAGTAGGCTGGCAGGCTTAGCCCGGGGCACCATCTACAGCAGAGCCAACCCTGACCAGCTGGTCCAGACTAACACCACGGAGCAAGCATGTACCACCATATCAGAGGGGAGGTAGATGTTAGCCGTGGAACAGACACCCTCTCACCTAGAGCCCTGACACATACAGCAGTGTACCTGCACTGGTGGGATTTAGGTGAGAACGCTCCATCTCGTCTATGACTTAACAGGTCATCTTGCGATTCATTCCCTCCTTCTGGCGTACCCTGTCACCATCCAGATTTATTTACAGAGAGTGCATGATGGACCCCTGTTCACCCTCACTTGATGATGCCAGATCTAGGAGCCTGATCCGCAGTCCAGTCTGGTCCAAACTACCATGATGGTTTAGCTCCAGCAGAGCCCCAAGCGGCTGACGAAAATCTGGTGGACCTTCCCCTTCCAGCACCATTCAGCTGGTTAGTTAGCTTAGCACTGTTTGGACTGCTTAGCCATAGCTATAAACACAGATGAACACACAGGAAATCAGTGGTAGGAGGCATCGAAATGATTTGCCGTGGTAATACTTATATATGAGGGACAAAGAACCACAGTAACTACATCTACCTACGGATGCAGAAGAACATTTTTTAAGGGCAAAAATATGCCTCAAATCTTTCATCTGCAACTCTGCTTGATACACCTTGATTGAAGTGATATTGTTGGAGTGCCCCACTGCACATACCTCCCAACCATTTCCATGTCTGACAGTTAAAAGGCCTACACACAGAGAGAGAAAGAGCAGGCAGCTCATTGTGCGTTTTAAAGCGCTAACTAGGCCACTTAGCACCCCATGACGCTGATCTGATCCCCGAGGCGCTGAACTTGGCAGCGGGCCCTCCTCCTTTCGCTCCTTCCTTTCCCCTCGCCATGGGAACCAGGCCATCCTTAATGACACAGGAGTGCTCCACCGGATCCCACAATGCAAAGGGGGCTGACATCTGTCTTGCTAAGTGGTGCACTCTCTTGTGCACCTTGTTTGTTCAATCAACAACCGCCCTCCTCCACCTCCTCCTCCTCCTCCCGTCACTATGCCCATTTTCTTTTTTTAAATCTCACTTTTTGTAGATTGTTTTTATGTTTTACTTTTCAAAAAACACTGGCAGGAGAGTGTTTAGAAAGACAATAGTGAAATCATGACCCTCCCTTCACCAACATCATCACACACTCGACAGTTCAGCGGGTAGATAATCACAGATAGCAAGTGTGCCATTGCATAATGACAAAGAGGGATGCACAGGTTTAGTTCTACATTACTCAGATTCTGATGTTTTGCAAACAGCCTTATTAACTGTGAGCAGTGAGAGCGAAAGATGCAGAATTTGATCACTGCTGGATGAGTCTCCCAACCTCCCCACTTTCTGCATATTTAGAAAAAAAAAACAAGTGCCTGATTAAGCAGCTCCTAATTCTTCACCGCTAAGATCTGGGCAAATATTTGTCCCATCAATCTTGGAAAATATAGCCATCAGCCCAAGATGTTAATCAAATGCTAATAGAATCCAAAGGACTCAATGCACCCCCGTAGCGCAGTGAACGCTTTCAGTTTTTCAGAAGGCCCACGTGAATGCAAATGGCCATCTAAGCAGTCATTTTGACAGCATGCCAAGGCAACGTAAAGAGCCCCCTTCTTTATGCTCCTCTGGGAATGTATGTAGGGATGTGTGGGATGAGTTCACTTTACCAGGCCCAGGTGCCAGGATATAAATGAATAATAGGTTTTATGGGCCCTAACCGAAAAAAAACACATACACACATAATCACACATGCCCTCTTGCTCAAGTGCATCTGCGGTGAATGATGTTCAAATTCCCACAACTACCCTGAAAAGAGACTGGGCATGAGAATAGGTGGTTCCTATACATAATTCAGGGGTCCATGCTGAAACAATTATGTTTGCTTACCGCTAAGTACCCGTGCTCAACAGCTCGTTTGCTCTCCAGTTTGGTGCTTTCAGATGTAAGTGCCATGTGCTAAAAGTCGGTGGAACGCGGCTTTTTAATAAAATATAGGAGCTGACACTTGAATGCTTGAATACAAGAGTGGGTGGAAAAAAACAAAAAAACCCCAAAAACAACAAATGCTCTTCATGATTTTGCTTGAGCTTTCCATGCAAACTAAATTGCACTTGTAAATTTAACAGTGTTGGCAGAAAACTAATTAGCAATTCTGGGCAAAGGGGAGTGTGCGCAAAGAGGACAATTTAATGACAACATTACAGATCACAATATTTCAGTTTACTTTTGAACGTAAGTCCAGTGTGGACGGCTTCATCTGCTGCAACAGAAAATTGCATGACCAAAATACAGGTCAGTTTGTCAACGAATCGATGGTGGAATAAGCCACCAGAATATCTTACTCTGAATAACACATTCAGACTCTAGGAAAAATACAGATACATAAACAGTTACATGCACATATTGGTTGCAATTGCCAGAATAATTAATACACAATTTATAAAAAATAAAGGGCATATTTTGTCAGTGATTTAAGATGATCTTAAGATGAAAAAAATGCATCTGCACTTTCATTTACATATTTTAACTGTAACAAACAGCTGTCTTCAGGGAAAAAAATACATCATGTGGTCTTGTCATTGAACACAGTTACAGGTGTGTGTTAGCTGCAACCTCAGCACTCCTTTTGTCACGGCTCATCTCACACTTGCAGTCCTCCACCACCATCAGTCTCCTCTCCCGGAGCTCAGCTCCACAGCGCAGAGGCACACTGACGGTGTGAGCTTTGAATGGGGCGCAGCGGGAGCAGGGGGCCCGGCGCTGCAAGGCCTCCGTACCAGGACTCAGGACGGCAAACTCCCCTTCAGAGGGGACAAAGAGGGAGCTGCACTGGCCGAAACACAGCTTGTTGTGCACTGTTACTGTTTCGCATCCATCTGCTGTCACATGCTGTGAGGATAACAGAGAGGGTGAAGATTAGGATAAACACAGCAGCGGTAGCAATCAGTGTTACTTTACCTCTGAGAGTGTAAAAAAAACCCAAAACACAACATTCTGTGTTTATGTAAGTCCATATCATCACAGCTAATTCATCACCAGGGCCACAGTCAGCTTTATGAGTAAACAGACGTCTCTCTAATTGTTAGTGAAAAATTAACACTTACTAAGAATCGGAATTGTGCAATATTCTGTTTAGCTGTTTGAGAAATCCTTCACCTTGATGCTCATTTTATTGTGTGCACAGAGAGGAAAGAAAATTAAATTCAGTCAGAAGACACATCAGAATCTTACCTGAGTGAATGGTACTGCAGTGCAAGCCTGTTTGGTGTCCTTCAGGTTGATGGGCAGCGCTATCTTCCCTCCTTTATCTAAGGCTCTCTGCCACATCTGCAATCCCTGCTTCTTTAGCTCCATCTCAGGAGGGTTTTTTGGGCGCAGGTTGTGCAGTGGACTCACAGGGGCATTGAGGGCTGGACCTGGACGCCCATGAGACAGGAAGGCAGGGAAAGGCACTTTGGAGCTGTGGGCTCTTCTAAGGGTCAGTCCACTTCTGAGGAAGCGTGACTGGGCCAGGACACGAGGATCCATCCGCACAACTTTCACTATTCCCCGGACGGGTTCATCTGGTCCACTGCCAGATGACTCAAATTCAACTTTTGACGCCTTCGCAAAGGTATTATAAGGAAACGTAACAGCTACAGCTGTCCAGCTCGATAAAAAGATTAATCCAATGAGGTAAGACATACTCAGATTTTTTTTTTTTAAAAAGATAATTCTCAGAAATTACTAGAGAACCTGAATAATGTAATTTTTTTTTTTTTAATGACAAAACAACTCAAGATTTAAAAGCATTTTTTTTTTTTTTTTTTTGCTAATTAGCACAACTGGAATTTTAAAAATGTATAAAATCTCTTCTCTGGTGGTTTGAGGTCCAAGGTTCCAAATGGCAACCTTGCTGTCAGTGCTTTGTCGGTGAGGTGGACAGAGCCTTTTTATGTAGGTAGCTGCCAGTTCTCACTAGTGTTTTAGTGCAAAGAAGGTGTCACATTTCCCACAACCGACCAGACATCACACCAAGCTTTAAAGTCCAGGTCGTGGATGGATGTCAGACAAAGGATTCCACTTTCAAGGTAAATGTTAAAAACGTGGCCATAAAAACATTACATCCGAAAGGCTGAGTTTCATCTCTGAGGTTCTAAATACTGAAATCTGGGCTGACATAAATCATGTTTGAGCTTTAGCTTTAGGTAATTACAATGCTTTTAATTAAAAACATCAGTATGTAAAGAATTGTAATCAACAGTCAGGTGAAAAAATCTATAGGAATAAACCACAAAAACACAGACAACAAGCAATTGCAAATTGTTTTAGTACCAGTATAAATAGGTAGAATAGGCCCAAAACACAAAGGAAGTGACTTAGTTAGAATAAAATGCATATTACCGAAGATATTAAAATCTGTAGCTACTGACTAAAAAGCAATAGAAAAAAAAGAGCATAGTTGGGAAATATTTGCTGCCCAGAACCATATGTGTCCCATCCCACAGTTACAGGAAAACTGCTGTCATTTCAGGCGCTATCTCATCATCAGGTGTTCCTATAACATCTGACTGTAAAGGAATAATGAGTTTATGTCCCCTGCACAAACACGTTGTCTCCTGTCCATTTATTCCCACAAGCAGCGTCTCAGCCTCTCCCTTGATGTGCCATCATTGCACCATTAGACCTCATTGTGCTCCGTCACCCGTGACCTGATCACACACCGACTGTTTGAGGCAGACTGGCTAACAGCATCGTAATAGAGCCAGTGTTTGACTTTCTCATATACGGACCTCGGTGTTAAAAAGCACTTTTCCCCTTCCTGGTCTCCGCTCTGCGTCTGTTTCCCAGAGCCATAACATTGCAGATACAACAATAAGAGAAGTAGATGATCTGAGGACTTTCACCTTTTGCTGATTTTATTACAACGGCTGGTCTGATCTGTATAGCACTAATTTTATTGAGTAAGATTTCGTAACATCTATATATGTGAATGTGTTCAGCATAATTGTGTGATCATCTGCTTCTCTAGCTGCAGATTAAAAGTTTTCCACAAGAGGGCACAGTTTACATACAATCATCTCTTTCCATCCCGCTACTCCTCAGCTGTTTAAGCAGACCTGCAGTGACCGACTATGCATGACATTTAAAAACTATTATATACATTTTTGTAGTATATCTCCCGACTCCTCTCACACAACCAAAGGGCAAGTTGGATGTTACGAAAACCTGTATTGAAAAGTTTTAATAATAAATCATTGTGCAAAGACACATGGGAATATTTGGATAAACCAATGGCTTAAACACAGATCCGGTAGCTATATTCTGAATCCTATTTTTTGAGAGAAAAACTTGCCTTTGGAACAGTTTAGTTAGTTTTGTGATAAACTGAAACTGACTGTGTCACAAGTCCTCTCTATTATTGACTTCATATTGCACAACCTTCCGCTTCTGGCCCTGATAGAATTACAGTCAATAAAAACCATGTGAAAGGAGCAACAGTATAAATTGTGACTACACAGGCTGAATCCTGTGAGGAAAATGCAACACAAATATGGAACTTTCTGAAGGCCAGACTGAACCTGTGCTTGAGTTCACAAAGGATTTAGTGGAATCTGTATCTGTCCTTGTGTCATATCTATAATTAAGTAGAACAGAGATAACTATCGAGGGCAGTGACTCACTATCTTGCATGTAGGAAAACAACTGCACCTATTTTTTCCGGTAATCCATCCATGATAGTACTGCATCTTGAGCTTTAGGTTGTTTTTTAAATTTTTTTTTTGATTGTGTGTCAACAGGACAAGGCCTGATCACCTGACATGATAAATACAACATAGTCACATGATGTTGTATTTGTCAAGTTCACAGGTTGAGGAGAATACCAAAACTCTTCATTGTACTCGTCTGTGTAGTGGTTCATTGGACATTGTTCCTCTAATGTCAAATGTTGCATTTAACTGCAGCTCGAGCTGTTTTATGGTGACTGTAAGAGAGAGAATATTTTCAGATTATGACGCCACAGAAGAGATCAGGTAACTGCGGCACAGCATGTGATTGGAGAACCTGCTGCTTCAGCAGCCAGCAACATATTAAACTTCTCTAACTAGACACACACACACACACACACACACACACACACACACACACACACACACACACACACACACACACACGCACACACAGAGTATAATTTAATCAACCTCTGTCTAATGTAGACTGAAATGAATCAGAAGAAATTAACTTGTTGAAATATCATTTACTCACACTGCATAAAGCAAATTAAAGTGGATCTGACCATATGGCTGCACCATACGGATCACATATACCTTAAAGCTGTCACATGTCTGTTCACTGATATTTTTTAATGTTGAGGTCCAACCTCAGAAACTTTCCAGGCAAATGAGGACGTGAACTGAAAATAGCACTGAATTAAACTTTGAACTCTGTGAGAGATTTGAAATCAGAAATGTTTTTTATTTGTTCCATAAATTAGTGCCTTATCTTTTGAGAATGTTTAGCTAGATCCTATTTTTTTAAAAAGCTACTGATACGCTATAGAGTCAGTAGGGTGGGATTGCAAACAAAATATTTACATTTCTACTTTGTTTGTTTAAAACCCTGCATTAACTGATTTTTGGACGCTTACAAGAAGCAGATAGAAGCCATAAACATGGCAAATGACCCCACATACTACAGATAGCAGGATATGTTTCCATGGCGTTGGTTCATATCACCGACAGGTTCTAATACTGTGGGTTTGACACTGATTAACAATAAGGGCTGCCAGTCAGTCACGTCTGACAAATAAGAAAACGGGAACTAAGTATTTAAATCGTCAAACTACACAAAAGTAAGCAAGTAACCAGACAGACAGTAAACTAATTCAGGTGCAAAAACAACACAGCAACTTGTAACTTTAAAGCACCCACAGGAGCCGGGATCCTCACTTATTCTCGAGAGGAACTACTGGCTCTAAAGCCGATGGCACAGGTTGGAATCCGACATGACATCCTGGCTGAGCTGACAAGGTGTTACCGGGGCAGCAAGGCTGGCGCTAGGCTGAAGGCTAGGCTAACAGACCGGAGGCGTTTCAAACCATCAATCTCGACGGTAATTATGGGAAACGTAAACGCCTTGCAGAACAAGATGGACGAGCTGTCAGTGCTGATCAACCAGCGTATCTACCGGGAATGCAGCTTGTTCACCCTCTCGGAATCGTGGCTAATCCAGCAACACCAGATGCTAACGTGGACCTGTCGGGTTTCGCTACAGTGAAAGCAGAGGTGGGGGTCTCATCATGTATGTTAACAACCGCTGGTGTAACCCAAGTCATGTTTCTGTCAAGGTGGTTCTGTGTTGTCGGGATTTAGAACTGTTAGCCGTTAGCCTGCGGCCATATTACTTGCCTCGAGAGTTCAGTCATGTGATCGCGATGTGTGTTTACGTCCCCCCGAGTGCTGATGCAGCCGCTGCCTGTGAGAAAATTCAAACAGTCACAGCAAGGCTGCAGACCCAACATCCAGAGGGACTCATCATCATCTCTGGGGACTTTAATCACGCCACACTGAACTCTGCCTTGCCTGCTTTCCACCAGTTTGTGGAAACTGCCCCACCGGAAACAACCAGACAATTGACCTCCTGAATGCTAATGTACGGGATGCAAACAGAGCCACCCCCTGCCCCCACTTGGGAAGTCAGACCACAGCCTAGTCCTACTACAGCCTCAGTACACCCCTCTGGTCAAAACACAGCCGGCCACAACACGCACCATCAGGAGGTGGTCTCCTGAGGTGGAGGAGGCCCTGAGGGACTGTATGGAAACCACCTCTTGGGATGTTCTGTTTTCCCCCCATGGCGAGGACACTGAGGGGCTGACCCACTGCCTGACTGACTACCTGAACTTCTGTGTAGATGTAGTCTCTCCTGCTAAGACTGTTGTTACCCGAACAACAAATCCTGGGTGACGCAGGAGGTCAAAGCTGCACTCAACAGGAAGAAGGTGGCCTTCAGGAACAAAGACAGGGAGGCAATCAGATCAGCACAGAGGGAGGTGAATACCATCACGGGCTTCAGAATAAAAGCCAGAACAGCAGGGGGGATGGTGCAGGAGGCAAACAATCTGAATGCCTTCTTCAACCGGTTTGACCCCCCCCTCCCCCCC
>NW_007577734.1:650623-724712 GCF_000690725.1 Stegastes partitus | reverse complement strand
TATGAATACATTTGAGGACGACTGCATGTGCTGCAATTACGAGTCCAATCCAGTCAGGTAAAGATCCGCCCCGGTTTCCCAACGCGGTTCAGCTCAATCCAAACACAATTCAGAACTCCACTCCGGGTTTTACCGTGGATCTTTCAACACCAAAACAGCAAATCAAATATTGAACAACTCAAACAGCGACCTGTCAGTGCAGTGCAACAGCTCAACAGTGACAGTTTGTATAATATTTACATCGGGTACTCACAGTGCCATGGACCAGTCAGTCAGTAAAAGTTGTTGTGTTGGCCTTGGCTCCACTAACTCCTGGGAAACTCCAACAAGTACATACTCAATCCACGTCCATTCCTGCTGCTGATAAAAGGGGCTCCTTCTGATCTCAAACAGCCACAATAAGGCGCATTTTTATGTGCGATTGGATCCTGAGGTAAAGTTGTAATTCTGCTTCACTGAGCCAAACACCGGTGTCTCCAAGACTCACACTAATAGGTTTTCTTAGAGGTTGGTTTCAAACTGCGCGGGCTGTGTGCAAAGTTAGGATTAGATTATTGGATGATTGTGGGTGGTAACTGAGACGGACCTGGCTAAATGTGAGCGGTGAACAAGGGTAGGGCACAGTAGTTGATCCAAAGGTGTCCGTTTCTGTTTTTTGTTTATTGGTATTCCATCCATGGTAGATTAATGGGTGCCAGGTTTGTAAGTGGGCTCTATGTCTGAGTCAGATACGCTTTCATCCAGATAATCTTCCTGTCCTCCTGTAGACCTTTTCCTCCATCCTCCATTGGGAGCAGCACATGTGGTGTCAGAGAAACCAAAGAAGTCCTCCTCATCAGACTCTTCATTGAGGATCTCTTGAAGACCTTTACCTTCCTGCCCCTGCAGCTCTTGAGCAGAGAGGAAGCGTGGTTTTTAGCCAGGAATTTTGCACAACCTGTAAGTCTCAAATACCACCTGCTGGCCCGACTTGCAGCACCGCCAGATATGGTCCTTGTCATTTTGGGGCTAATTTGGCAGTGAAGGACTTTTCAGCTTTGAAGAGCAGATGAGCTCATACCCAGACTCTAGCTAGTTCCTTAAAGGTCATGTCTCTTTGATGCTTGTTCTAGTTCCTTTTCTGTCAGTGTCTGGCGGAGTCCAATTTTTTTGAAAGAAAGGAAAATATGTGGTCTGAACAAGGGTGCCTGGAGCTGTCGTCTGGGGCTGCAGCACATCGAGAGGTGCTCTCAGCAAGCAACCAAGGTGTAACTCTGCAGTTGAAACTCCAATGGACTCTTGGGGCCTCATGCATGAGTGTGTACGAACATTCCCACAGAAAGTATGGAATTTATCAACTTGTACTTATACTCTGACCATGCTTACACACATAATCTAGCAGTAGAATAGTGGAACTCTAACCACTGGGTGAAAATTTGGTATTAATTTGTCCTCCTCCGGTTGCAGTCATTTCTCTTTTATGGGCTGTGGTGTGTTGGCACTGAACATCAAGCCACTTTTTTTTTTTTTTTTTCTGCTGGCAATCTCTCCTCTGACCCAACAGAAAAAGCTGAAGTGGTTATCTTGTCCCGTGCAGCATTTTTTCTTTTCTTGGTTATCCCAATGCACCAAACAATAGTTTCTGGTTAGCTTCAGCCTCGCTGACAAGTACCTCAATTTCAGTTTCCGAAAAGTTCCTCTTTTTTGTTCTCTTTGCCATGATGTTGAAACGTGAGGCGGAAAAATATTCAGTTGTTTTATAAAGAGGTGTGTTGTTGCCATATATGGTTAATTGGAGGCGTTTCTAAAGGCAAAAGATCCCAAAAGTGCACAAGCATGTTGGTTAAAAACAAGTGGGATTTATCAACACTAATGACTTACTGATGTGCACACGACCCATGTGCATGTTTGATAAATACAAATTTTTTTTAACTTAGGCACATTGTAAATTTCATTCGTAAGACAGAATTAAGAACCTTTTCTACGCATTGTTGATAACTGAGGTCCCTGGGCCGCTGAGTTGATATCAAACCTTAACTCTGAAAGGTGTTTGTCCCGGTATTTGTGCTGATCTCCAACATAAGAAGTAATTGTGTTTTCAGGGTATGTGTCTCTCTCTGTGAGGTTGGTGATACGAAGATGTTAACTTGTATCCAACTTGTGTCTTTTCTACCACCTTTTCATATAGGGTCTGACATTCAGTGTCCTCCTGCTGTGCCTCCACACAGCTTCAATGCAGATAGGACCTTTTTTCCTTTTTTCTTCAAGGCATTGAGTGGCTCAGGTTGGTGACAAATTGATAATATGTCACGATTTACACACAAAGGCTCAAATGCAGACAGACAACTCGACCACCAAACAGTTGAAATAGCTCCAGTATCCGAAGCGTCCACCTCTACGATGAACTACAGAGAAGGATCTGGCTGGATGAGGATAGGGTGTGAAGTAAATCTCTCCTTTAGCTTTACAAATGCCCCTTCAGCTTCGGGGGTCCAAACAAATGTTCGCAGGGTGGAGGTCAGGGCAGTGAGGGGTACAGCGACCTTACTATAATCACGAATGAACCTCCACTAAAAGTTGGTGAATCCCAGGAAGCGCTGCAACTGCTTACGTGTCTCCGGACGTGGCCACTCTTTAACAGCAGTCAGCTTTTCTGGGTCCATCTTCACTTGTCCCTGAGATATGATGTATCCAAGGAAGGAAACCGTAGATACATGAAATTCACATTTTTCTGCTTTAACAAACAGTCAATTCTTGTACAGCCTCTCCAACACAGTACGAACATGCTGAACATGCTCATTCAGGTTTCTTGAGTAGATCAGAATGTCATCCAAATATACAAACACAAACCTGTTGATCATGTCTCTGAGAACGTCATTGATCAAGTTTTGGAGCACTGCTGGAGCGTTCGTCAAGCCAAAAGGCATCACCAAATATTTAAAATGGCCCAACGGAGTGTTAAAAGCAGTCTTCCATTCCTCTCCTTCTCTTATGCGGATCAGGTGATAAGCATTGCATAAATCCAACTTCGTAAACATAGTTGCTCCATGTAGTGCGGAAAAAGCAGAGTTAATGAGAGGGAGTGGGTATGAGTTCTTTACCGTGATGTCATTCATTCCTCGGAAATTTATGCAGGGTCTGAGCGTCTTGTCCTTTTTGTCAACGAAGAAGAATCCGGCACCAACAGGAGAAGAGGAAGGCCGAATAATTCCACCAGCTAAGAAATCGCGAATGTAGGCCTCCATAGCGGCCTCCTCAGGTTTTGAGAGGTTATAGAGTCGACTCTTAAGTAGTGAAGCCCCAGGTAACAATTCTATTTCACAATCATAAGGTCTATGAGGAGGTAAAGACAGGACGTTATCTTTACTAAAAACAGGGGCCAAATCATGGTACACTGGGGGCACTTTAGAAAGGTCAACAGGTTTAACCGGGGGTTCAGGAATAGTGGAGGGTGGAGACAAAGCGGAACGAAGACAACGTGCAAGACATCGAGGGCTCCATGAACATACCTCAGCCTTACTCCAATCGATTGTGGGTTATGTACATTTAACCAGGGATAACCCAAAACAACTGGGGGGTCCGAATCGTCCATCAAGTGAAAAGAAATAGTTTCCTGATGGTTGCCCGACAAAACTAAGGTCACAGGAACTGTCTTTTTAATCACTTTGGCTAAGGACAAACCATTCAATGAACGAGCCACAAGGGGCGACTCCAGGGGTACAGTGGGGATCTTTAGCTGGGCAGCTAACCTGCTATCTAGAAAATTCTCTTCTGCTCCTGAATCTATGAGAGCAGACACTGAAAGGCTCTGAGAATTACAACAAATATTAACAGTTAACTGCAAGCGTTGTGGGGAGGTAGTGGAGGTTCGGCTCACCTGAATGCCTCCCGTCACTGGTGAGCCTGACCTTTTGCTGCAATTTTGGGACAAGCCGCCACAAAATGTCCAGCCTCGCCACAGTAGAGGCATGCATTCTCAGCTCTTCTTCAGTTCTTTTCTCTTGTAGTCAGTTGTGCTCTGCCCAGCTGCATCGGCTCAGCTTCCGATTCAGTGGGTGTGGGAGCGACCATAGGAGGTCTTGACGTCTGGACCCGGGGAGGAGAACTAGCAGACGAGCCTCACTCTCGTCTTCTCTCCCTGAGATGGTTGTCAATGCGAATGGACAAGGCAATCAAATCATCCAAATTCGCTGTCTCGTCCTGCGTAGCCAGCTCATCTTTTAGCGCGTCGTTTAGACCTCTGTAGAAAGCGTTCTGTAGCGCCAAGTCATTCCATCCACTTTCAGCAGCCAAAGTCCGAAACTCAACTGAGTAGTCAGCCACACTTCTCCCTCCTTGTTTTAGAGAAGCCAGACGATTAGCTGCCTCTTTTCCACGCAGCGGATGGTCAAACACCTTCTTCATTTCTGTGATAAACAACAGATATGAGTTACAGCACTCAGATTGCCCCTCCCACATTGAAGCTCCCCAATCTCTCGCTCGACCACTCAATAAACTTATCAAATAAGCGATCTTGGATCTTTCAGAGGAGTAAGACAAAGGATGCAACTTGAAAACTAACGAGACTTGTGTCAAAAATGCTTTACATGTCCCCAAGTCCCCAGAATATCGTTCGGGAGTTGGAACAAAAGGTTCTCGAGTGGCGACAGTATTAACTGTTGGCACCGGGTTAGATGCTATACTAGCAACACTAGCTGGAGCCTGCACTCCACTAGGGGAAGAACCCAACTGAGAAACAAGCTCAGAAAATATACTAGTAAGCACAGACATTTGATTATACAAAGCATTATTACTTTCTGAAAGAGCCTTCAAAAACTCTTTATGTTGAGTCAATCTAGAGCTATGGCTCTCCATTAAATTACGAACAGCTTGGTCAGCATCGGTCGTATTGTCTGCTGAGCTCATTATGGCTGGATCGCAATGTCACGATTTACACACAAAGGCTCAAATGCAGACAGACAACTCGACCGCCAAACAGGTGAAAATAGAAGAGAATGTTTATTCACAAACAAACACTAATAGTGAAATCCAGTAACCGACAAGGCAGCAATTTGAACTACCACTAACAAATGCACACTATCAGAAATCTTACCAAAATGTCCTCTAGAGGATGACGAATTATGATTACAAATTATAAACAAACTTACTGCAAAAATACTAATCAAACACTAGAACTACCAGTTGAGTAGACAAGAGATTGACAAACGACAAACTGGAAGCAAGGGTTGGGGAGCCGGAGGACACGGAGGTGGACCAGATGATTACAACGGAGGGACACGGAGGGTATGAAGAGCTGAGCCAGAAGAATCCAACGGAGAGGAGTTGGGGATGACAAGTGGACTTCAGAGGCATTGAGCGTGGCGAAAACTGGAGCACAGGAAAGGAGAGTTAAGAGCTGAACCAAAACAACGAACAGAGCATACGAACGAGCATGAACGAACTTTGGCTTTACTACGATCCGGCGTCGACTTGTGGCTTGCTGGCGTCTTATATAGTAAGTGTATGTCTGATGAGTGATCGGCAAGCCACGCCTCGCCGCAGCTGGAGCAATCGGTTGATTGCCAACTCATGGCACCTTGTCCCCCTACACACCAGCATGTTCAACACAAACAACCAAAAATGCTCCACTAGGTCGAGCCAAAGGCAGAGGTCATGTCATAATACTGATCTGCCATGCCCAGGAGCCTCTGTATGGTCGTCATGTTGGTGAGTACCAGAAAGTACACAGCTTCAGTCTTGTCTGGATCAACATGAACTGGGCAGTCACAACCTGGCCAAGAGATTTTAGAGAGGTCGTGAACAACTTGGGTTTGGTCGTGGGGAATTGTTAGCCAACACATCCACTTTCTCTTTTTCCTTTTGTTTAACAGTTTCTTTTTTTTTTTGTTGGTCATATTGAGACTGACTTGCTCTGGTGAAGCAGCCACGACTTGTCCTGCCACAATTCTCGCCTCTTCTCGTGCACCGAACGAAGCAAACGTTGACATGCTGGTTGATCGTCTGAAGGGAAAACTTGTATTTGTAGTTTGGGTTTAAAATCTATCTTTTATGACACCAGTCCTGGAACTTTTCTAACACACCTCATATAGGCAAAGTTGCGGATGCTTTCGCCATCACCTTGTACCCTTGTCCTTACTCTCTCTGACAGTTCATCCTCTCCGTCCTCAGATAAATAGGCAGCACAGAAAATTTCCTGAAAGTCTTACCAGGTATGTGTGTTCAAACGAACCCCATCCCACCAGTCTCTTGATATTTCATGAAGGACATTCCTCAGGGTAGCCATCAATTCCTCTTCAGTAAGTTGATTTAAAGCTACAAAATTATTACATTTCTTGAAGTATAAGAGGGAATCTGGCTCATCCTCAATTTTCCCAAATGATGGAAACGGCAGCTTGACAGGTCATTTCCCCATCCACCATCCCCTCCCTTTGGAAGGACAGGAGAATCCTGAGTTGATTGTACCACACCTGCCTTATCTGCCACTACAGTAGATTGGAAGCGCTGCCTCTGAGCCTCCTACAACTGATCACTCTTTTTGGACAGGGACACTTGTAAGTTCAGATATGTTAAGTACTTGTTTCATTGTCACCACTTCCTGAGACATTGAATCCATGCTTTGAGAGAGTTTCTGTACATCAGTATGCAGGCGCTCAACTGATTGCATGACTTGGGTCATGAAGTCTTTGATGTCCTCTTAATATTTCTTTTTTCAAGATTATTTTGTTGGGCTTTTTGCCTTTATTCGACAGGACAGTGTAGAGAGACAGAGAAACATGGGGAGAAGAGTGGAGGAAAGACCTGCAGCAAATGAGCTGTTGGCTGGACTCAAAATGCAGCTGCTGCCTCGGGGACTATACCCTCTATACATGAGTTGCCGTCTTATCCGGTTGGGTTACCGGGTGCCCGATATCCTTTAATATTTCTCTGTGATGATGCTGAATTGAGGTTTGCTGCAAATTGGTTCCTTAGAAATTCAGATTGTTTGTCCAAGGTTTCAAACAAGTGTTGAAAGTGCTGCTCATAAGCTGTGGTGACATTCCTTAATAAGGTTGTTGTGGTGTTTTTGAGCTCTTGTCGGCACCTTCGCAGCTACAGCTCATCACCCTCATTAAGCGCTGGATAAAGCCACCAGTCTTTCTGTACTCCAGTGCTAGATGATTGCCTTCTCTGCAGCGGTGTTGTTGGTCGCCAGCTCAGCACTTGTGCTACTCGCTATCCCTTTTCGAGCTCTCGAGTAATTGTTTGTATTTTCCAGCTCTCCAGCGTCTCCCCCACCGGTCCCAGCTTCGAGCCACTCCAGCCCACCACTTCTGACTTGGTTCGCCACCCACGGATCCACGAGCCTGGAGATTCTTCACACGAGCACCGACACGGGAAGAACACACCAGAGAAACACCACATGAGCACCGGGATTGGGAAACCACCACCTGCGCACTCGGACGGGAGGATTGCCACACGTGCACCATTACGGGAAGGACGCCACACGGGAACACGCACAACACGGACAACTACACGGAGAGAACACCCCCCTTCACCACGGCACCAGCGCACCAGCCCCGGTTTCCCTCACCTGCCTCCCCGGTTTCCCACACTCCCTGATTCCCTTTAATAAACCTTGTTATTTCCTAACCCTGTTCCCTTTTTGTTCTGGGTCCAGCTTTTTCTCACTCACCTAGTGGTCACCGGCCATAACAAAAGTACAACGAAATTAAAAGACATCTCCAGTAGTGCAAAATACAAGTGTAAAACGCCAAATAAGAATATATAAATATATTCACCAAAGTATGTGAAGCTTCTCTTCCAAGGTTGTTTTAAGTGTATGGTGAGTGTCAGGTTGTTCCACATTAATTTCACCTGCTGTACAAATGTTGTTTGTTTTCTAATCAAATGTTCAAAGAAGGTAGACAATTTCACATTTCAAATAATTTTCCTAATGTTACATTAAGACAGAATGTTTTATTTGGAAAATTCCAGAGCCGCCCAGACTTCCCGATCCGCACACACCTCCTCCAGCTCTTCCGGGGGGACCCCCAGGCGTTCCCAGGCCAGTCGAGAGACATAGTCTCTCCAACGTGTCCTGGGTCTTCCCCGAGGCCTCCTCCCGGTGGGACGCACCCGGAACAGGGTGGTCCAGGAGGCATCCGAAACAGATGCCCGAGCCACCTCAGCTGGCTCCTTTCGATGTGGAGGAGCAGCAGCTCTACTCCGAGCTCCCCCTGTGTGACCATTTTGCCTGCAATGTTCTGAGGATGTTTGGGGGATGCTGTCAGGGTAACACATTATAGAACATTTTTCCATAAAACATTTCTACAATGTTATATGATAATAAAGGAATGAAGTTTTCAATGCAACATTTGACTTTTTAGGAACATTGTTAGAGAAAAGTCTTTATTCTGCTTTTAAGAAGAACATTTGGGGAACTAAAAAGAACTTCCAGCTGAAAACATTTCTTAAACCTTGCAGAACTGTCTCAGAATGTTCGTAGAACAAAAATATCAATCTAGCATGAAATACCATTCATTTGGAGTCATGCCTCTGGTTACCTAAGTAACTGTGATCCTAAATTCACTCTCCTCTTAATTTCAGTTTTAGTCTCTTGAGAAGAACGTCGCCCTCTTTAGCGGCTAAATGTTTCACTATGTTCCCCAACTAGATGCTTGCTTTGTAAAAACAGTAAAACTGAAGGCCCACATCCAAAGGGGCTGTGTGATGACATATGTTGTAAACTGTGCTATACAAATAAAATTTAATTGAATTGAGCAGCTTTATGATGTGATTCATTTGTTTCTTTAAGGTTGACATGTTTGTCTTTGACATGCATCAGTGGAAAGTACTTTTCTTATCAGCTCTTTCTGGAATGATCTAAGTGTCTGCTGACAATAAATGCATTGATAGATAGATAAATCTTACATGTGACAGTGTAGTTGTTTGTTCCTGCCTCGCTTAGTCTTAAACTAATTTTATGTAGGTCATATATTAGGCATTAGGTTTCATTTGGCCTACTTTCACTTTTAATCTTGATAAAGATTTGCATGTTGTATGTTTAGTAAACTAACTTGTACATACTTTTACCAAATAATACCACAGTCAATGTGTAACTTTACAACAGGCCAAGACCTGATATTTATTTTTTTTCAGTATTATCAAACATACAAAAATAAATGCATCATATTCAATAATCACATTATTACATGCTTCATTTCACATTACTTGATAAATGCATCAGCATGTCAGGTGGGGACAGCCCTTCCTCCAACATAAATAAATCACAATATGCCGTAAATGTGCACGGATACAGTTGTGCAACTAAGAACACATTAGATCCACTGACGACCTCTTCATCCTTGATTTTAAAGCTCGACAAGCCGTGCATGTGTAGCATTAAATATTCCTTTGTTAAACTGTCTGTTCTGAAACTTATAAACGTGCTTTTGTAAAATTTTACCAACAATTACAAAGTTGTTAGATCATCCCAAATTTGAAACATCACTTTTTGCCGGCCTTATGGTAGAGAACCATTGAAACCACCATGGCAGCAATCTGTAAAGACATGACAAGAGTTCATCAACTTTTCATCTAAATACAGTAAATGGAGCTGAGATACAGCTTACAGACTGAACAAGCTGATAAAAACCTCTTGAATATATCCTGTAGAATTAAAAATGTCAGAGCAAGCCATGCACTGTGTCATAAATTAACTCTTTTCTTGTTTATTAGGTGATTCATTTGGAAAACTCGCTCCATAAGAGCCTTAGTTTACAGTTTATTACATGATAAAAGTCCACTACCCTAATATTTCCTTTTTTGTTTTGTGGTAACAGGACAAATTATTGTACAATTACAATGACAAAACTACAAAGCATTTATTTAGAAAAAAAATCATTAAAACCATTTCCTCTTGCTCCTAAATTATATACTCATGTTCTTATTATAAAACTGGCATGCTAAATTCAAAATCTAATTTATATTTGAATGTTTTGCTTCACAGATGTAAAACTCAAAGAAAGGTGTTTTCCAAAATAGTCATTATTATCATTAGTCCTCCTTCTGCTTTTTCTACTATATTATTAAGATTGCACTATGCATTTATCTGTAGTGTTTTACATTTTACTCCAGGATTAGTGGTATGTTGAAATATCCAAACATGAGGAGATATTCTAACTCTTACTGAAAGTAATAATGACAACCAATCAATATATTATCACAATGTATATACTGTATGAGCATCGAGAAGTTGACAATATAAATAATACAGTTAAAAAAGTGACAGATTGAACACAGTGACTGTGTGGCCAAAATACACACAGCTCTTCTTGTCCTGAGGCTGAGAAAATATTAAGAACCCGGTTGTTTAACACTGTACCTCAAGAGCAGCGATTCCAATAGCCACAGCTGCAATGATCAATGCATTGTCCTCTATCAGCTGCAGCAGCTTGTCAAAGCAGCCATCGATAGCCTGCAAGAGAAACAACAGGTCTTAGATGAGGACAGAAAGAGGTTTTGTTGCTAACGTGGACCGAGTTGAAGTGAGTTGCTCTCATACCGAAAGATGCGCGTTGTGTTCAGTGCATTGCCCCTCAGGGACTGTTGAATTGCAGCATGTGAGTGGGTACAGGCCTTCGTTATTAAATGGGGAGCCATCAAATTCGGTATAGTTCCTGTATCCGCAGCATTTAAACTAGGAGAAAACCACTGAGCGTTAAAACCCAAACATTCTTCTCATCAGCACTACCACTGTGCAATAATGTGACGTGTAGTAAAAATAGTTTTGTTGTTTGTTAGTGAAGGACAGCTGCAATCTTGAATGTATAAATATGCAAAAAAAAATCCAATAATTGTCTGGATGAAGTGTATGCCCAAAGACACACTGCTTTTTCCCTGAATAATTTTATCAAATGATTTTCTGTGACCATACAGATATGCAATCAATAAATACAGTACCTCCTCCATGGTGGCATCCCAGAGAGAGGTCAGACTTTCATCCTGTCCATAATTGGTGCGAATGCTCTTCCTAACTGCAGTCTCCACACTGTCTAGAAGCTCTGCAGCCTGAGAAGAACAAGAAGACAGCAGCTCATCATCATCACGCTTTGGACTTTTTGAAGAAAGTCCTTCAGCTTTTTAAAAGTTTCCAATTCTGACTAGAAATTTGTTGCAGAGAAGAACCTCTTTTTGCTCTTCAGAGCCACTTACCACGCTCTGGAAGACGAACAGCACCACAGCTCCTGCAACTTCGATGAGGAAGATAATCAGCACAATGCAGAAGAACTGATGGGGGAGAGAACGGACAATTAGACTGCAAAGCTCTCAAAGTGAAAGATGTAAACACTGGAGGGAACAAAAGCTTATATCTGCTCAAATATAAAGCTACAGCATCTCTTACAGACTTCTCTGGTGAAACAAACACCAAACATTTCACCAATTGACACAGAGCTCTCTCTCCTCTCCAGTTGTAATTGCCTTATTATCATCATTCACTCAATTTTCTGTTCTCTTCAACTTTCACCCAAACATTGCTCACCGTCAGCAGCAGACACCTGCTCTCCCTAATAGCTCCACAGCAGCCCAGGAAGCCAATGACTAGCAGCACAGCACCCACAGCGATGAGCAGGTAGCTGACGTTGGCTAGCTGGGATAACTCAGATGGAGCATCTTCCAAGTTCTCCAGTAAACCCAGCAGAGACTCGCTGTCCACCTTCACCCACACTCCCACACCCAGAATGGCTGCACCTGCCAACTGCATGATGGGTGAGGAAGGAAAGGAAATAGTAGAGAGATGATGCTATCAGTGATCAGAGAAATAGACGGAATGCAGACATAGCAGGAATAAATGAAAGGACTTGCGAGGGAAAACAAGTCGAGTTATGCTTGATCTAGTCCTGTGATGAGAGACTATGACTTAGGAAAAATCTCTTTTATTAAAGGAAGAGTTGGAATTCAATTCAATTCAATTCAATTTTATTTATATAGCGCATATTTACAACAACAAGTCATCTCATAGGAACATTTTGAGAAATATATTCATTCAATTTCTTGCCTTCTCTTGTGTTCAAGTGTTAGATGAGAAGATTGATACCACTCACACTCAATATTTCTGCAGCTTAGCAGCCTTTTAAAGCATATTTGTTGTTTTCCTATGTTTGCCTGTTCTCCATCTGCTATTCTGATATCTCCACCTTCACTCCAATCGGTCGAGGCAGATGGCCGCCCTCTCTGAGCCTGGTTCTGCTGTATTTATTTTCTTTAATTTTTTTGTGGCCTACCCTGTAAGGGGGGGGGATTTTTTGTTCCTTCCCACTGTCACCAAATGCTTGCTCAACGGGAATCCAAAGAAAATGAGATGATGTATGTTGTAAATTGGCGCGATACAAAGAAAACTGGAATGAAAGAAGTCATTTCCCACAAAAATTAAACGTCACAGTTCAATGAAAGAGGTGAGTCCTTGAGAGGTTGATGCATTTCTGTCATAACAGAAGGGCTGAAAGGAGTAAACGCTGATTTGAAATTTATTGGGGGAAAAAAATTGGAAAAATAACTTTGGAAGAGAGTTTGTAAATTTTATGAATATAGATTAAGCCAAACTCTGATGGTGTGAGAAATCGCAATGCTTCAGTGATATTCATGGGAGCTGTAGTTCTTGAAATGCTCATAAACCAATCATTTTACTTTGCTAAAATTATGAAGTTTTCAAGTTCCTATAGTAGCTGCTGTAGTGGATGCCAAGGTATTGTATCGTCATTGTGAGTGTGATACATTAGTGAGGTCAGCTAAGATTTGTTCGCCTTTGAGGTGCTGCCAGGCCAATGTTGTTACTTTTGTACAGAGCCAGATTAACTGTTTTCCCCAAGTTTCCCAAGTGTATGCAAAGCTAAACATCTCTGAGCTCCATCTTTGTATTCAATGGCCTTTACACCCATTAGCCACAACAATAAAACCACTGACAGGTGAAGTGAATAATGCTAATCATCTTGTTACACTGCAATGTTCTGCTGGGAAACCTCGGATGCTGTCGTTCATGTGGATGTTACTTTGACCACCCACATAAACCCATTGCACGCCAAGCACACCCCTCCATGGAAACCATGCTCTCTAGTAGCCTCCCCCTGCAGAACAATGTGCCCCACTAGCAAATAAGCATGTTACCCAAAACTCTTCCTTTAAACCATCCATCACTAAATATAGAAAGCACACATGTAAAGCCAATAATCTACAAAGGAGATTATTGTCTGTGTGGTTTGTTTTTTCACGAGATGCACAGCCAACTTACAAAGATGCCGCCATTGAAGATGAACATCATAACCTTGAGAAAGCCGGAGCAACACATCTTGGCTGATTTTTTCTTTTACACTGTTGAAGAAAAGACAACAAAGAAATTTGTCAGTTGAGCTGAAAACTAACTGAGTGTATCATATAACTGCCCACACTTCCCTTTTTATTGTTTAGTTTTGGTAGACAACTTTGCATGATCTCACTCACAGGAAGATCAGTGGCATCACTGACAACTCAAACGAGCACTGACACAGGTCAAACTGCTTTTGCTTTGGTTATACATTAACCACAGTTGCTGGCAGGGAAAGAGAAGGGGGTCCTAATCTTATTTAAATATGCAATCACGTGATACAAGGTTTCGGCTGAAGTATCACAAAACCTGCTTGTTCATCCATACTTTTAAACTGCTTTTCCTGCAGGTAATTTTAAGGATCCTCAAGTGTGCAGTTGAGTCATGTGATATGTTTGATGATTTATCTGTCTCACATGTAAGTCTGTATCTGGTACAAAAGGAAAAACTCACTTCTTCCTGCTTTGGACTTTGCATTCATCATTGTAAAAAAAAAAAATAATAATAATAATAATAATTATTGTGCTGTTTTACTGTCTCTATTCAGAATTATAACTTCTATCTACATCAGCAGAGAATAAAGGAGTTTCTTTGAACATGCAGTATGTTAGAAAATGTATGAAATACAGGTTAAAAAGTGTCATTAACATGTTTTCATCACTTGGTTCTAGCTTTTCAAATGTCCTCTAATCAGTTAGTGATTGTCTTACCAATTTACTGGTTTCCATTGCATGTTCCACAGAAGAACCATAAAAACAATTGCACACTTAACCTTTACCTTGTCCTGGATTCTACTCGACTTTGCTTCTGTTCTCGGAATCAAAGGAATGAGCTCAGTTTTATGGTTCTTGGAGCATTTTACTTCCTCATTGCAGCTTCAACGATATTGTAATCAGGGAGACATCTGCTACCTTTTTTCCATACTGCGATAAAAAGCTCTTATGACACCAATAAAAAAAAAAACACACATGTTGTTCTTCTGAATAAATTCAAAGTAGGCCAATGCACAGCAGGTCAAAAAACAGGATATGATGCAACCTCAAAATAAATGTAAAAATTTAAAAAATGTATTTATTTATTTATTTTTATACACTTTCTACATCAAGTTTTTTTTTTCTTTGTTTTTTTTTTACTTTTGATAAAAGACCCAATTTAAAGATTTTGTTTTTTGTTTAAAAAAAAAAAAAAAAAAAAAAAAAAAATATATATATATATATATATATATATATATATATATATGTATACTTAAGGAGAACAGAATTGGTCAATACTTGGTGTATTCAGTCTGTTGCCATTTTGAAAACAGTGTGTTGCAAGTTAAACCATTTTATTTAAGACAAATGTTTATTAAATACTAAATACACAAAATGATAATACTCAGATATCACCGAGAAGTGGACATCATGAAACTAAAATGTTAACTTTCGAACTTCTAAAATTTCAATTATTTTGATTTTTTGTTTATAATTTTTTTACTGTAATTTGTGAAAGAATTCATGAAGAATTCCGGCAAAACTACATGTTTTAATGTGAGTTTAGATGAAGACTAACAGATGAATAGTTGAGTGTGATAGTTGGATATATTTGAATTAAAACGTTTGAAAAAGTGTGAAAAAGCGTGAAGCTCATACCTGTAAATGCAGTGAAGTGTGTGTGTCTTCTGAGGTCTGATCAATCAGGAGTGTCTGCTCACCGAGGCTTTTCAGTGCCCCTTTATCTTCTCACAGGTCTCACACACACACACAGAGAGAGAGAGAGAGAGAGAGAGAGAGAGAGAGATAGGGAAAACAGGAGTTCATAACCCACACGTCACTGACTTTATTACTGCAGTGAGAAACTTTTTCCAGGTGAGCAAAGTCCATCCAAAAAAAACAAACTTTTATGACCAAGAACTTTATAGCCAAGTTACAGTCAAAGAAACTATTGATCATTATGTTCATTTTTTAAAACTGGAAACTGAGGAGCATTTTAAAAAGAGCAGCCATTCTAAAGTACTAAATAATCAACTAACAAACCTAATGAATGTTGTATTTTCTAATAAATGGAAAAAAGACAGTACAGATACCATTTACGATTTGATCAATTAATCGTGATTAATTACTGGCGTCAACACTGCATGGGAACTTGTGGGGAACTTTTATTGTTCACTTTGCTGTATTAAAAAATAAAAATAAAAAATAACGCAAAATGACTTGATGCAAATGAAGACCAACAGACGTGATACATAGATTCATATCTTTTAATCACAACTTCAACACGGACACAATAAATCTGAAAAATGAAATATTGAACTAACAATAATCATTAAATGTACAAGAAGAAAAGAAAAATAAATTAAACGGAATGAGGAAATTCCTAAGAGTGAATGACGCACATACACCTGGAATGACATAGTACCTTCAGGTGTGACCTCAACTTCCAGGTATGTTTGACTTTGTACCGAACATTAAGTGAGGTAACTTGGGGCTATATATAATTAACGGGATACACACGGAGGACGAGTCACAGTGATGCATTTTCATGTAACACCCACAAGGGGGAAGCATGACACAAGTAAATCAGAGTGAATCCCCTCGCTGTGCTCATGAGGTAACTGCCTTTCATTGACATCCTCACCTGCAACAGGTGTTCATTCACAACACTGTACAAGCGTAGCAGAGGTATTGTGCAAAAAGGCACAGCTGCTTAGTGCAGCTCTTTGGCATCTCAAGCCACATTGAAATAATGAGGAAGTGCTCCAAATGCCACCGAGTTGAGGAAAAAAAAATCAAGTGAAAACCAATTTTAAAAAAGGAGCCAAGCACTTATGTTAGTGTTCCAGTGACATAATAATGACAGATTTTTGGCTATTCAGGTAATTTGTGGAAGTGTGTGTGTGTGTTCCCTTTGAAACCTTCTTGTGAATTTCTCTTATCATCTATCAGCATGCGCAGCTGCCCTGACTTTTGTTGGCTGTGTTCTTAAGGGTATCTCCCTTCTGATTGGCTGCCATGCTGACATCACTGTTGACGGTCTCGTTCATCTTCTCACAGATGACGTCCACCAGCTTGTCAAAGACCTGCTTCACGTTGATATTGTCTTTGGCGCTGGCCTCAAAGAACTGGAAGCCTGAGGAGAGAGTGCAGAGAGAAAAGGTCGTGAATAATCATAAAGTAAAGTTTGTGTGTTCTTGCTGATTGTGTGACAAACGTGTGCGTGGTCACTGACCGAGCTCAGTGGCCAATTTTTGGGCGTCAGCGGTCGGGACCTGCCTGTCATCCTCCAGGTCCAGCTTGTTGCCCACCAGCACCACCTGAGCGTTGTCCCATGAGTAAGTCTTGATTTGGGTTGCCCTGGGAAACAGCAAAACACAACATTTTCACAGCCGCTCAGCCACACAACCTACAGACAGCCTCTGTCTCTTTGTAATACTAAAGAAAAGTTATTTTATTGTTGCACATATATTTTCAACAATGAAAAAGCATATTATTAACAATTTGGCATTGCTTAAAGACAGCGATGGAAAGTTACTGTGCTGCTGACAAAGCATTTACTCAAAAATTGTGAAGCTTTAGAGCTCTATTACTTGCACTTTGCTGATAATTTTTCTTCAAATAACCCACAATTCTAAGAGCCAATATTTACTCCATATTTGTGTAAATGCTTTGCAGAATATAGTTTTACACAAAAAAAACATGTGATCAACTTACAAAATACGACGTATTAACGTAAATTAAACTACTGTGTACAAAGATACTGAAATAAATTTCATGCCAACCAGCTGTCACGTTAAAATACTTGTTCATGCATTTGTGTATTCTAATAATGCAATGTTTACATAAATACTTCTGTCCAATAAAAAAAACACTTGAATTTTTGATACTTTAAATACATTTTGCTGATAACACAAGTCTTTTATTTTTGACAGCATAGATTTAGAAGGGTATCACTACCTTCACATTGGGTAGCTCTGTTTTAGTTATTTATATTTAGTTATTACGTATATCAACAATGCTGTTGTTTTTCAAACTTTTACATTTAGATTACAGTAAATATTTTACCATGACTGGACATTTCCCTTTAGATAAAATGTTTACTGTGTCTACAAATATATTCTATTTTTCTCTGTTTATATCTTGGTACAGCTGCAATAGCAAAATTTCTTCATGTTGCGTTTGGTGTCATCAGGTCAAACACCAACAAATCAAAACACTCCTTTACAAATGCCTTCTCCTGCTACACAACACACTGTTGCTGATTTATTAATATGCTGCTGCCTTTATAGATGCACCTACCAGTCCTGAACAGCGCAGAACGACTCCTGGCTTGTGATATCATACATGAGCAGGAACCCCATGGCTCCTCTGTAGTATGCTGTGGTGATGGTCCGGTAGCGCTCCTGCCCTGCTGTGTCCTGAAAACACATTTTTTTTGGTGAAATTTAGGGTATTTTTGACTTACTTTTGCTTAAACCACAATAATCTCATGTGAATTAAGAACACATAGTTGTCAACTACAGTATTTTACACCTACTGTACAAATTTCATGATCTCAAAGTTAAGTTTAATTTCAAGCACTTCAAAAGCAACTTAACTCTAAAATTAACATCACCAAACAAATGGTTAATTTGGAAGAAAAGGTGAATCATTAACTAACAGGAACACAAGCAATCTCTTCCATCAAATGTTGATGTTGCCACATCCTTTAAACACAGCAGGATACGTTGCCCTTGGCTGTACTTTAAGGGACAAAAAAAAAAAGTTCTGCAGATGCTATATTTCTTCTTTATGTTGCTGCCTGATTGTGTTTTTTTATTTTATTTTATTTATTTATTTTTTTTTTTTTTGGGNTTTTTTTTTTTTTTTTTTTGGGGGGGGGGGATAAATTAGTACGTAACAACCTTGCACTGGATACAGTAAAGCTGCAGCACGAAATAAGACTCGTAAGACTTAACTGCTTACTGTAACTAAAGTTAAAGTAAAAGTTCTCCCCTGAAACGTAGTGCAAACAGATGTCATGTACAATATTAATGTACACTGAAGATGAAATGTAGGACTTGTCTTTAGTTTTGTTCATGGTTTTACTAAATGAATTGAGCTTGTTTTAATGCTCCCATGAAACTCATTCAAGTTGCTCAGCAGCCAATAACCCAAATGCCTAAGTGATGGGTTGCCTTGCGGAACAGCAGCACATTTTCACAACCACCGCACCTACCGTACGTGCACGCTGAATAAAAAAATTAACTTCACGTCGGTCAGCTGGGAGATTAAAATGCTGCTTACTTGTTAAAGCATCTGTAATAATATTTTACGGTTATTTATTTATTTTATTATTTTTTTTGCACGATTTTAATATGGTTATTTTTTTATACTACAGTTACATCATTACACTTGGCACCTTCCTGCTGTGTCACTGTAAAGCAGAGCGGAAAAGCCATGAAAAAAGATGTATTACTTTCATCTAACGGGAGTACTGTGGGTGAGTCCTCGCCTTCCACTAACATTCAGTAATAGATCTGTCCTGGTTGTCAGTCTGCGCAGTAAGCACATTCAGCTCCGGCAGCTCCAAGCCATGCATCTTTTATGAACCCTGCTGTCTCGGGACGTTGTTAAACATCAACTGTCACTAACTCCAAGGTGTGAGAAATTAGTATACATCCATAACAGGCAGCAGCACGTAAGAGAGCAACTGGAGAGGGAGATGAGGACAAACAGTCTATGTTGTGTAACAACGCTTTGAAAGGCTCCATTCACTCTGCTATTCTGCCTTTTTGTGAGAGATGCATTTTTAAAAAACAAAAAACAAAACATAAAAAAACCCCAACCCTCAACCATAGGTAAATGCCATTACATTTTTAATCTAGTAAGGGGGAATGAAAAAGCTTGATGAGCATCTCCACCAGAAATTATTAGCAGCTTGTCAGGCTGCAGTAATGTGAGCATCACAGCTCTTTCTGTAGGCCAACTAGACCCTGTATTTTTCAGGAACAAGGACAGAGTGAAATAAACAGTAAAAACTAGCAAATATCAACACCTTTGTTGTAAATACATTTGTTTGGTTAACCACTTCTAATGACGCTTGTGGCTCGTAAAAGTGTGCAGATATGTGGCTTTGGTCCAATGGAGCTGCCCTGAGGCTAACTGCTAAAGACACACAGGAGTACATTAGCCTTTACAACCGGCTCAGATGAAAATCAAGTTTTTAACCTTGTTAACGCGTTAATATGGTGCTGTTTATATGCTAACAGACATATGATGAGGAAAACAAGCTGTCAAAGCCACGGCTATGTATTTCCACCTTGGAACTGCAGTGTGCAGATGACAGCCTCAAAAACACATATTCAGACTTGAAGAATTTCAAACAAACAAACCAAACAAACTGATCCTGTAGACCGACAAGGTGGAGCTTTTTGTATCATTATTCTTCAACTGAATTAGTTTCCGGGTCGCTTGTGTGGCTGAATTACTCCAAAAGGATAACTTGCAATTGTGCAATGATTTTACAATGTTTCAGCAAGGTGAGTTAAAAGAATTACAATTAAATCTGGTCCAACTGGTGTAACTTAGTTGCACGCTCCTGCAATGAACAAACATCCTTCCACGAGTCAACAAAATTGTGCGGTGTGTTCAGGGCCTTATCAGTCTTTCTTCCAGCTGCAGAGAAGAACTACTTGCATGGGACAATAAAACCATGATAACAGGACTTTTGCATTAGCTGAAAGAGAAACAAAAATGGGATTCCAATGTGTTTTGGAATGTGTTTGTTTCACAAACAGAAAGCAGTGTTATAATAGTGTGCAAGATATTGTGCCCCAAGGGACTAAACAATGCTCAATGAGGTCAAACAGCAGGTAAATAGGTAAGAAAATAAAGAAGTCAAGAATGCAGCAGAGGGTAATACAAGAAACAGAGCTCAGGGGTGGGTTCTTTTTTTCTAATTCTCTCTTCAGAACCTGATATTAAAAACACAATTGTTACTAGTGGCTGTTGGGAGAGTATGTAGCAGAGAAGCTCAGCCTAACAAACAAATAAACAAGACAAGACACATCGCAGATAGCCCCACTTTGAATGCAGTGGTAAGATGCAAATGTATGAGTTAGTGAGGAATTATATGACTTTCCTGCTTCCTATAGACTTTAATCTTCCTTCTGTCTACAGATGATTTATCTTATTTCACTGATTAATGTCTGAGTGCTTCCTCCCATCTCACCCAGATCTGTAGTTTGACCCTCTTTTCGTTCCTGTAGATGGTCTTCACTTTAAAGTCGATGCCCACTGTGCTGACGAACGCTGAAGTGAAAGAGTCATCTGCGTAGCGGAAGAGGAAGGAGGTCTTTCCCACGCTGCTGTTGCCGATAATCAGCAGCTTGAACATGTAGTCGAAGTTTTGGTCGGCCGCGTCTTTCTGCTCCTGGACCACCCCTGGATCTCTGGCTAAAGCCATCTATCAGAAGGAGAGAAGCAGTCTGTCCAACTTGAAACTCATTCACAAAAAAGGTATCCACTATCATTTTTTACTTTAATTGATGAAACCAGTTCCCAGAAAAGTGCTATTTGTCAGCAAAAATGCCCAACATTGTTGATTCCTGCTTCTCCAGAGAGAGCATTTGTAGACTGTAAAACTGAATCTCTTTTGGTTTTGGACTGTCAGACCAGACAAAGTACTTAAAGATGGTAAATGTAGATTGTTATGTACTTTTCAGTGTTATTTTTGTCATTTTATTGACTGTAAATTTAACATTTGGTCATTTAAATAGCAATAGAGAAAAGCTTGTTCGTTGCAGCTCTCCAAACAGAAAAACACCAAAAAACACTGTTGCAAGATTTCCTCATTGTAGCAGCAGAACATAGCTGCGGTGGTACAGTATGTGCAGAAACAGTACATAAGGACAAATGTTACTGATGTTCAGTGTGCTGCAGATATGTAAATGCATGCAAGATGAGGAACTATTGTGCCTACTAGTTTCTGTCTTGCTAAATTGCACATGACATAATAGATGCATGCAGCAAAGATATAAAGAAATTAAAGCATTAAGAGGCCTGCTGCCAGTGATGACATTATATTGTATAATGATGACTGTGGCAAAGAGAAAAAAACTGCGACAGAAGTGGATTAAGCTGATGCAGATATCCAGCACAAGATTTCTTCGCTCTACTGAGAGTTGCCAATAAACTTCCATCCATCATCATGTTTTTGGACTGTGTGGGAGGAAGCCGGAGAACCCGGAGAGAACCCACGCTGCACGGGGAGAACATGCAAACTCCACGCAGAAAGACTCTGGTGCCCCCACCGGGACGCAAACCGACAACCTTCTTGCTGCGAGGCAACAGTGCTACCAACTGCGCCACCCTGCAGCCCCCAATGAACTTCAATTAACGGAAAGTCCATCAGAGATCAGTATGATGGGAAAATGAATGCAGGCACTGAACACAGGTCTGTTAATTAAAAAACAAGGCGAATCATAAACTGAAAACCAAAGGTATCTCTATACGAGCAAATCAGCTGCAGCGTTTGCAGGCGGCAACGAACATGGCAAGCATTTGCTCAGCTGATAAATCCTCTATGCTGATAAGGAGCATGATTTGGCTCCACCATCGGCCACGGTGCCTGATACGGGCTGTAGGGAGGGTTCTATGTGGTAGGCGGGTACTTCCGTGGTCAAAAGTCAGAGTGAGGAATCTGAGCTATGTGATGGTGTGATGGTCTGAAATTCATCCACGCTAACAGCTGAGCAGATGTTGGTAAATGGAAGTGTTATTTTAAAAATGCTCCATCTTCCTCCCCTCATCCCTCTCAGCGCTCATCACTGTGCTATGAATCACAGGCAGGGGGTGCTCTTTCCACTGTTCCCACCCATCTCCTCAATCAGTCACCGGCTTGCCCCCCCTGTCCATTTGTCACATGAGCTCACGTTAAAAACTTATAGGATCAGTAGACACTGAGTGGTGGGCTGGTTGGGGGGGGATAGCAATAGATCCTCCTCCTCCCTTCCTTGTGTATCCCATCCATCACCCGGCTGCTCGTTCATCCACCCGCTGACACCTCCACTTAAATGCACACACAAACACACTCCGGCTCCCATTTATCTTCCTTTACACTCTCATATTCATCCATCTATGCATCCCTCCTGTCGTCCTCCATCCATATCTCACCTCCTCCCACTCCATCCCTCTGCATCATAAGGAGGCTGAACCATCCATTCACCCCCCCCTCCCCTCCCCTCCCCTCCTGCTCCTCCCTGGCTGGCTGCTGATGTGTCTGTGGAGACCAGCTCAGCATTATACCCCTTTCCAAGATCATAAAAAGAGGGACTGGGCTGCTGTACACACTCAGCAAAACAGCAATATCCACACATGCACCTACACATGAAACCTAGAAAGTGGTGTGTGGACGTCCATCCATTTACTTTGAAGGAACTGCTCATTTGCATTCAAACAAAGGCATCATAATGCAATATTGGACTAATGAGCGGATGCTGGCACAAAGCAGCTGTTTGTATGGGAACACTTTTAATCCACTTGTTGACACTTAATTCAATCATCTGCGCACCAATCAGCCTGATGCTCCGTAAAAAAACAAAAAAACAAAGATAAAGTTAATTTTCTGAGGTTGAAGCTTGCTCCCCATTGGCAGTTAACCTAGTTTCCCTACACCGCCCTGCCATACGGTAACTCTCACACACACAATCAGATAACACCACAGTAACAACCCCCCAGCCGCCCCTGAAAACTGGTGAATCCTGCTCACCGCGGATGTTATTTACGAGTCTTTCTCCTGCGTCCTTCCAACGGTGTGCCACCTCCACCTAAAGGCCAATGGGTGTGTGCTGCTGTCGGCCGCTCCTGTTCAGGTGCTCCGCTCCCGGATCTCCAGTCTGTGCATGTGCCCGTCTGTCAATGGGACGTATACCGTGTCAGCCGTCAAGCATCCTACCACATATGAAAGCTGCATCCGGAAAGAGCTTTCAATATAAAATAAAATAAAAAAAATCACAAGTCTGAACATAAACACCATTTTTGACTGATATATGGCCGTTGGAGTAATTTGTTTTAGCACCTTTGGCGCAAATTTGTCGTTAATTTAAGCGTGGTTCATCTTTTTCAGGTTCAACTAAACACTGATTTTTTCAAAATTATTTCAGAAGATAAAAAAAGAAGTTCCTATTCCTTGACTTATAATGAAAAGTTGAATGAATGAGCAGTTGAGAGTTCACTTAACTGATTAAATTAACTTTATAAGAAATAAAATTACCAATCAAGCAGACCTCCCAACATGTATTGGTACAGAAGTAAAACTCCCCAGAGGCTCTTCTTTTCTGTGGTTTGAGAAAACGTTCATTGTGGAAACTTGCTGTTTGTCGTTGTTGAAATTAAGTTATAGCTGTTTCTTTTTATAATAATCAAAACAATTCCATGTCACAGGTCAGTAATAGACCTAGAATTTATCTCACAGTAACCAGAAGGAGCCTTAAAGACTGGATTTGTGCTGACTCTGGTCAAAAATGACTTCAACAGCTGAGATTAATTATATTAATACATTAATATTAATCAAAGAAGAAACTATTTAAACTGAAATCAAGTCTGTAATCACTGAATGTGACTAGGTGATTGTCTTAATATATCAAGTTTTTGACTTATTTTCTGAATTTTTGCTGATTTAACTGAGCGAATTTTACACTTTGAGAACCTGTTAGGTGATGCTGAATTAATTTATCAACCTAAGCACATTTAACTCACATTTTTGAGGCAGCAGGGGAAATTAGATTTCCAAGCTGAATGAACTTAAAATGATTTACGTTGTGAGCCTGTAACTATTGGTTTTCATCACGAATTGCTCTCACAATGTCATTGTCCATTTATGAACAATGAATTGTTTAAACTATCATTTGATGGGAAATAATGAAAAACATCTATTACACTTGCCACAGGTAGTAATGGATGGCATCTTCAAATTGCTTTGTCTGTCTGACCAATGATCCAAAATCCAAGATATTTTCAACCCACAATGATAAAACACAGAGAGGAGTAAAACATGTTCACAATGTAGAAGCTTCAGGTTTGGAATTGATGCCTGTTAAACTACATAAATTAGCAATCATCCAAATTATTTCTGATTCATTGTCTTTGATTGAATTAATGCTTCAGAATCGGTAAGCGACAGACGTCTATTTTGAAAAGTAAATTGTCAAATTCCTGTTATTCTGTTGTGTCACTTGTGTACTTGACGCACTTTCAATAGTAAACTTCTGCCGACCCTCGGAGATGTGTTGAAAGGCGCAGGAATTACGCAGCAGTTACGCATCCAAAACCCATGACCTGTCAGTTGACATCGATAACTTGTACCGTGGATAAAATACTGCAGCTGATTCATAAAGTCTAACATTACCATTTACTACGCTGAGCTTCAAAATATGTTAACTTCTGGAATAATACAAGTCTTGAGAGAAACAAGTTCAGGCCTGTATTTGCAAGCATCAGCCTGTCTGGGAGCAACTGAAGGAGTCATGCAACCAGACGGATTAATCATATCCTAACCAGATCAGAGCTCCTTATTGGGAAACTTCAAATAATGGCAGTGCTGTGAGGCCTTTCTGAGCAACGAAAACAAAATAAATCATGTTAGAGTAAGAGGAAAAAGTACACCTGCGGGGGCAATGATGCAAGAGACCTGCTAAAACTGCACAGTGAAAGAGGGTTTTTATTGGCACTTGGCAAAATATAGCCACAGAGACTGCACACAATAAACAATACACTGGATTTTAACAGCCAGGGGAACCCCTGGCTACACTGTACACAAGGTGGTTTTAATAAAGGAATTAATCGCAATCTTCAAGTACATTACATATATTTCCCTGAAGTTATGAGGAAGAATATGCAATGACTATAAAGAAAAACTATCACTTTGATCACCGAACTGGAGATCCTTTAGAAGAGTAACTGCAACTACTTTTGTCAACCTGTGACAAAAAATAAAACTCAAACAGGAACGTAAAAAAGTGTTTTATACTCTGAAACACAGGGAAACCAAACCTATGTTGCATAACTTATACAGCATGTTTATGCATTAGGGCTGTGAAACGCAGCACTACTACCTCAGGCTAATCTAACAGACAGCACTTCACAGGCATTTTGGAGAAAAACAAAGCAATAACTACTGAAACGAGTAAAAAAAAACAAGAACTGTTGGCTTTAGACTTGACCGAACAATCACAAGTGTCTCATGGTTGTCAGAAACATAGAAAATGTGTTGTGTTCTACACTGTTACTATAACACAAGTCTTGACCACCAGAAAGTTGACATAGCCTCATGACATCAAGAAAGCATCAATCCTGGAGGTATTTTGTGGTCAAGCTGACTGAACGGATATTACACGTGTCTTCTACCTCAAAGTTTCATGAACTCCGATTCAGTGTTTGATCTGGTTAGGTTTTTGGTCACTTGAGCACAGGTATGTGGCTGGATCATTGCGTACCCATAACCTGTGGAACTCCTTGATGAAGGGTTGCACCAGCTCTGGCTCCTCTGTGACGAGGATGTTCTCCATGTTGCTCTGCACTGCTGTCAGCGTCCAGTTGAGGGAGCCAGTGACGAGCAGCCGGCCGTCCACCACTGCAAACTTGTGATGCATGTACACGGAGCCCATGTCACAGCGCACACAGATCCCTGGGAGCAGAAGGTGGACAGGAAGGACGAGGGAAATTCTTCAGTGTCTAACAGTGTAAGGTAAATGTATTGATCCCTTCCACAGCCTACTCTGAACTTCTGGGCTGTGCACCAATATCAATGAGCTTCTGCAAACAGCAAAGTGCTTTGTGTGAATAGAGCAAAATGTTGGTGTTGAAGAAAAGTTAACAGCCATAAATTAATATTTTAGGTGCTCTGATGTGACAGAAAGGCTAATAATGTGTGACAGTTTCTAAATGGACTTAACTGATAACCCAGAAGAGTTGTAAAGGGTAAAGTCTGTTGAAGAAATCCATTAAAAGCTCAACTGAGGTGCAATCACTCATATCGTTTAGCACTTAAACTTGTGTAGTTATTTTACTGGAACAAAACATCCATCCATCCATTATCTATACACCACTTAATCCTCACGAGGGTCACGGGGGGGCTGGAGCCTATCCCAGCTGACTTAGGGCGAAGGCAGGGGACACCCTGGACAGGTCGCCAGTCTATCACAGGGCTATACTTAGAGACAGACAACCAAGCTCACTCACATTCACACCTACGGACAATTTAGAATCACCAACTAACAGGAAGCCGGGAGGAACCCGGAGAGAACCCACACTGCACGGGGAGAACATGCAAACTCCACGCAGAAACATCGCGGTCCCCCCACCGGGATGCGAACCGGCAACCTTCTTGCTGCGAACTGCGGCACCTTGCAGCCCGGGAACAAAACATATAAATCATAAATAATGATAGGGCTGCAGGGTGGCGCAGTTGGTAGCACTGTTGCCTCGGTACACCGGGATCTTTCTGCGTGGAGTTTGCATGTTCTCCCTGTGCAGCATAGGTTCTCTCTGGGTCCTCCGGCTTCCTCCCACAAGGTCCAAAAATATATTGAGGTTAATTGGTGATTCTAAATTGTCCGTAGGTGTGAATGTTGTCTGTCTCTAGGTGAAGCCCTGTGATAGACTGGCGACCTGTCCAGGGTGTCCCCTGCCTTCGCCCTATGTCAGCTGGGATAGGCTCCAGCCCCCCCGGCGACCCGAAAGAGAATTAAGCGGTGTATAGATAATGGATGGATGGATAAATAATGATATTTGTTCTAATATAGAATAAGGCACATGTGCTGTATTTTTAAATCTTTTGCGCAGAAACTTTCTGTATTTATATTGAATTAAAACTATCTTAGGCATTTTCCAGACATGGGATATAACATTACTGGCTGCTTCAGCAATCTGCTAAAATGACAGCACTCTGTCATTCAACAGCTTCATTCAGATACACCCACAACAGTGATGGAGAAAGCCAAAGAAAGCACACAAAATTTGCCACATGCACAAGATTAGACATCATATCCAGGTTTTGGGAGCCACGAAAGATTGAAGCTAAATAAACAGCAAGCTTGAAAAAGTGTCCAGTTAATTGTGTACAATAAGAAACAACATTAGGAAGCCATTTACTGCACTCAACAACCACACTGTGACATTTATTTTAACAGTGGCAAACAGCACTACCAACAAAGACAACAGAACTTACCTAAGCAACGTTCTTCTCGTTCCTTTAGGACCACGTTGCTCACTGAATGTGTGTGACTCTCCATTAAAGGATGCAGCTCAGATTAGTGCCGCATTTAAAGTGATGCATAAAAGCTACCAGGTTAAATCTACTGTAATAAGATATCCGTTGCCAGCATGCTCATTCAGACATGAAACCAACATGTTCGGATGCCATCAGATTAATAGAAAGGAGTGCAAGACTGAAATGGGGCTTTAGGGCAAGAGCATTACTTTGGTTGGTAGGCTATTTAATTCCAGCTTGCATCACTCTGGAGATGAGCAATTTTTTAGATCGGATTGCAGATTACTCTCAGAGAGAGATAAGACATGCAAGCTTTCTCTTGAAAGGGTAAGTACAATGCCTCTTTTGAAAGAAAAAAAAAAGGGAAAAACAATTACCGGAAATGTGTTTTTAAGAATCAATTTTCGGAGCAATTTTCGTCCAGGGAACATGTCCCCGAGGCCTCCCTGATCGCTACGTGTAAATGGCTTTTTAGTAAAGTGAAGAGAAACAGGAATGATGTGAAAGAGTAAATGCAACTGGCAATAAAAGGTGGATGTCTTTCCAATTTGACCCGAGAACACATACAGTTCATAAGATGTCCCATTTTAAGACTCTGGGCACATCAGAGAATATCTTTCCCACCGAGGGACATGTTTCACAAACGTACTCAGGATTACTTCAGCCATTGACTGCAAACTTAGTGTGTTAGTGCCACTTACATTTAGCAATTTACGAAAAAAAAAGGTTTCTGCGCAATCATGACAAAATAGCCCAGCTAGAGCATGAAAAGGAGAGTCAATTGTGGTGTGGAATGGTTTTCATGAGGTTTGCAGTCAACACGCACAAACGCACACACTCTGAAACACTTTGCCTAATAACGTTTGCAGTCTGGTTGCCAATTTCGTACTTACTTAATTCTTACTTAACAATATACGGTGGCAGTAATACATTAAATGCGGAGATGGCTGAGTGAGAAAGTGAGACAGCATGAGTCAGACACGTGACACAAAATCTTTCAGGGCATGATTACTATGACTCATAGGAGGGCTTGTAGTAGCAACCACCATTCAGCCAGGCACCTCCTCTCATCTCTCTATTCACCACAAAAGAACCCTGGGTGACTTACCGACAATGACACTTGAAGTCTAAGAACATAGGGTGACCACCTTTTCTTGAGCAAGACCAGAGTCATCCTTCCCGTATCTCAAGTAAAATGTGTCTATAAAATGACAGAGGTTGGTGTGACCCTTTTTTAAAACCAATAATATCTCCACAAGGGCGACATATGGCTCCCTGGTCTGTATTCATGAAATTTCTTGGTATAAGGACACTTTGTCAAAATGACTTTTCGAGCCACACATCATGAAGACACGTGCTTTATAATGATTAAACGGATGTGTCCCCCTTACCAGCCTTGCGGAGGACCCCTATCTGGGAGCCAGTGATGGCAGCGTAATCCTTGTCGGTAAGGACTCGAATGGTTACCCCCCTGCTATGCAGCGTCAGTACAGCCCTGCTCAGGTCCATGTTGGAAAATGCAAAAATACACAAGTCCAGAGAGGAGGAAGCAGACAGGATGCGGCGGAGAAGACGGGTGAAAGAGGTCTCTACACCGTGAGGCAAAGAGCAAAAACAGGGACTGGAAGAAAAGAAAAGAGAAGAAAATTGTAGTTAATCTAGAGGTCACTTAACTAAAGTTTAATTTTCTAGTATAGCCGACTAATACATTGTTTGGCAAATATATTTATCACAAATATATCTGTATTGACATTTATGTTGCCCAATATGCTTCTTTATAAAAACTTTGTTTTACAGAAAATAATGCAGAAAAAGATGATTTGTGTAATTTATAAATTGTGTTAGTTTTTCCAGCAGTGCACCTCCAGCTCCACTGTTTACAATTCTCTCAGCTCTGTCTGCAGCACATGTAGCAGAGTACACATCACATCTGAGCAGATGGTGGTAGGTGGTCAAGTCTTCATGGTAATATGTCAACTACTTTGTGAAATATACCTGCTGGTAACATTAAAATACAATAACCCCCTCCTAAAATATTTCCTTCTCAATTCACAGCTAACATATATGTATATACATTCAGGAACATGGGTGATAAATCAAAAATCCAGTTCCAGTCGGACTATGCTTTTTAGGTCTAATTTCATAGACAGAAACTACTCTAGTAGATAAAAGGTTAATACCTTTGAGCTGAACGCTGTGGAATGTGGAGCGTTTAACGCACTGACTGGATTGACTTACTGAACTCACCTGAGGCTGTGAACTTTTGAGTCATTGGCCATGATCCCAACACTTTTGAATGTGACGTAGAGAAAATGACGAATAGCTTACTATTACTCAGTATAACAATTATGTTTCACCTACTGAGCTGAAGTGGGAGTGAAGATGTGCTCTACACAAGCCACCTCTGACGGGAAGAAGAGGACTTCATGGAGGGTTCTTCCAGACCTGAGGCGACAGAAGAGCCGGCCAAGCAGCTCCAGACTGAAAGAGAGGGCCACCACGCCCAGGCTGACCACCTTCACTGTCCACATCACTGACATCTAGCAAAATAAAATGTATAAACCCAACATATGGTTTGAAGAAAACTTACTTGTCTTTATAAATGATCGTAAAACAAGTTTTGTCTTAAGTTATTATGTACATTTCCATACAGATCTCATGCGAAATTAGAATTATACTATTTGTTTTGCATAAGTGTTGTGTGGTGCTGAAAAAAGCTGAATGACGGATTAATGAAAAATACTTTATTTATCCCAGAAGGGAAATTCAATCTTGTAAAAGCTCACTTTTTTTTTTTAATCAATGTAACATATATTCTATACAACAACAGCAACAACAAACAGGATTAGCCTAGCTTCTCAATTTTAAGGATTCAGATTCTTGCAAATGCAATATCTTTTTGTTGTTGTCTGTTTGAAAATGCCACTTTGAGAAATGATAATGGGACTTTGTCACAATATTCAGACATTTTACAGGCAAAACAAAACATCAGCAGATCATTCCGTGCTAAAAATATTATTGCTTGGAGCTCTACCAAGTACGGCTTTGGAAAAAAAAATGATTAGACCACTGTGTTCTGCCTCTTCCTCTGCAGTTCTTGGTGGAGCCATACTGATTTTTTTCCCCTTAAGGTTGTAATGTACAGCTGTTTTGCTGATTCCAAGACAGTTAGCAACAGCTCTCTTGCTGCATTCCTCATCATTAAGCGTAAGACATCTGTTTTCTCTGAATAAAACAATTTTTCTTTAAAGCATTGTGGCGTGACACTTAACATTATATTATTTGTTGACTTTACATACAAAGTCTATGCACAAAACAATTGTTACCAAAAAAATGTGTGAATTCTTAAATTTTTGAAGTTTCAAAGAAAATCTTTATTTTAAACATAATTTATCATGTGTCTTGAATTATCATCAGACATTTTCCGGGTGTTTTAGAAGATGGTGTAATTCAACTTTTGTGATCCAACGTTAAAGGTCTGTTGTGTAGACTTTGTAAAGATATCAGCAGGTGGTGTAATAATTCTTTCTAAAGCCCTATATTAAATACAGAACCTGTTCAACTGCATTAAAACTCTTTTTTTTCTAAACTGTGTATTAAGAACTCATGCAACACAGCAAAACTGAGTTCTTTTCACATTAGCTGGGGAACATCACAAACATACAGATTGGGAAAGTTGAAATTTAGATTTTCACTTGAATTTTATGAGTTTAACAGACTAGTGCTGAGAAGATAGATTCACCAAGTCGGTTAACCAAGCTAATTCAAGCTGGCTGAATTTAAATTGTAGTTAAACCAACATTGTTTGGTTGTTTTCTGGCTCAACAGATTACAAAGTGTTGTCAAAGTGTAAACATTATCATACAACACCAACACCAAACACTGAGGAAAGAGCGACACAGTCACTATTAAAACGAAGCCAACCTGCAGAGAAGTGTTGACGCTAACAGCTTGACATTTCCAGGATTGGGGAACAAGTGACAAAAAAAACTAAATTAAGGAAACAACACAAACCCTGACTTAGCTTCTGTCGCCACCACGCGGGAGGAGGCTGTGTCGGACTCCGTTTCGTCACTGCCTATCAACGTAACTGACGTGTCAGACAGCCAATAGCTGGCCGAGAAGCGTCCGCTCTCCTCCAATCATTTGACGCGAACAGTTGTGGGTGCCGGGTCTTCCGGAAGCCAATTCACTTCATTTTAGCCAACGTGTATTTTCAGCAAGGAAAGGTAAACAAGATTAAACTTTTATTAGATCACGTTCAGCAGTCACTGTCTGTTTGATAATTGCGGCAAGTCGATATAATCGAACTGTTTTCTCAGCAGAGCCCGCTTGAGTCGTATTTTTCTGTTATCGTGGAGTAAATTATGCTTTGATCAACAACAAACATGCTAACGCTAGCCTGCTAACTTACTAACAATATGAACAGTACCAGCCAGCTAGAGTTGTTTTCTGGCCAACATGTTTGGTGGTATTCGCCCAAACCGCGTGTTGTCTTTGTTGAAGCAGTTTGCTTTTTGCCTTTCACTCAGACTTTGTCTCAATTTGTGTGCCATGGGTCGCCGCAAGTCCAAAAGAAAGCCTCCACCTAAGAAGAAGATGACGGGGGATTTGGAAAGTCAGTTCACCTGTCCCTTCTGCAACCACGAGAAGTCATGTGATGTCAAAATGTAATACACACATTACTACCCTTCTGAGTAGAACAGTTTAATATGTCATCTTTTGATTTCTCAGGTTTCTAACTTATCTTTTGCTTCGTCTTTCAACAGGGAAAGAAGCAGAAATACTGGAATAATATCATGTACAGTCTGCTTGGAGGAGTTCCAGACCCCCATTACCTGTATCCTTTGTCACGCATAAATTTCAGATGACATCTCTCTTTCTTGTACAGCTATAAAATACTAACGAGGCCGAACAGTAAAGGTGCATTTGAATGTGTTATCGTACTTAAGAATTATTTTATTAGCTTTGAGCCTTAATCAGTGTTTCCTCTAGGATTTTTTCCAGCAGTGGGGGCAGGCTCTCTGGGGAGCCGTGGTGATGTAAACAAATGTCATTTGACTGCAGATTTTACTTTTGCAACTTATTTATTGAATGGCCAGTTAAAAATGGGTTTTTAAAGGCTGAATGTAAAAATAATAAATAAATGAAAGTTTTTTTTTTCTTTTACAAACGAGCTCTAAGGCTGTGTTGTAGAGAAATTCTCTGAGAGGTGGCTGCCACTGCTAAATGAACGTAGAGGAAACACTGATTAATGTTAATTCTTAATCTGAGGAACAGTTGTTTGACAAAATAATATCAACTTCAGATTTTTTGGACACTTTTGATGACATTCCAAAGCCATCATCAGCACCTTGAATCGGCTAAGTTGTCACGATGCCTGCTCAGATGTTATGAAGTGCCATGAATTTTCAGTCGTGTGTCTGCAGGTGGTTGGTTTAGAGTTAGTTTAGTCTTTCATGCAAGTTCCTTTTGTGTTTGGTTTCGGGACACCCTGCAATACATTGGCTTAAGAGAGATCAAGGTTGTCCAACACCAAATCAGTCCCTCTCATGTGACCAAAATTCCATACCTAATGTAGGTCATGTCAGCAATTCACTGATCACAACTAAGCAAACTCCAGTTTCTTTTTGTGGATACAAGATTGTATCTGTTGTCAGTGGACTTTGAGTTCAGGCAGTCGGTCTCCTGCTTTTTCTGACATGCCTCTTCACCTCTTCACAAGCCAAAAAAGGGTTCATAATTCCCAACACCACAATTTTTATCAGTCATTAACAATAATAGTGGGAGCAACTTATAAGACAGGATTCAAGCTAGGTTTTCAGTGAAACGTTAGCACTATGGCATCAGAAAAAATATGTCTGTTTAATTTCACGATGTGTGTTATATTCATTCAACTTAATTTCACTTAATATTTTTCCCCTGGTCATCTATGCCTCCAAACTATTTTGTCTATATTGAACTGCAGCTCATTTCATGCTTTGGTATCCCTTTCTTTTGGTTTAATTTTAATAAAATAAGGAAAAATATGTTGTAGAGAAGGACTCTGAATTGGAAAAAAATAATTCAGAATGTACTAGTGAATTCACTTTATGAATTTACAGTTGGGATTACTGCTCACTCTCAGTTTAATACCAAACAGAAAACCTTTCTGAGAAGTCACTGTCACTTTCCTTGACTGTATATATTGATATTGAAACTCTTACTCATAAGCAACAGAGTCTGTTTTATCCTTAATCGTTCTTCAGATCTGTCAGAGCCAGTTGATGTGTACAGTGACTGGATAGACGCCTGTGAAGCAGCCAATCAGTAGCCCTCACAGAGCTGGATGCCTCTCAGGAAGGGGGAGAGGATGAGCATGTGGTTGGTGGGTCTGAGCCCACTGGGATCAAGCCGGTCAGAGGACATTTTTGAAACTTTGATTATTCACAGAATTTATGGTCACTTGAGATTTACCGCTCTGTGAACAGGAGTCTCGCTCATGAGGTCTTCGGTACAAACATGCTGTGAAATGTTTCTGCTGTCTTCTCAGTTCCCCCCTTTCTGAAACCTTAGGTTTCAGCCCACAACTCTAGTTTTGACTCTTGAGATTTATTACATAATTTGTTCTATGCGGTATACCCTGATTTATTTTCACACTTTCAGCAGCGTTTCCAGACATTTAGTTAGATTTTTGACCGCTTGGTATAGTTAGCTGAGCCAACTTAAGCTTGTACAAGAGACTTGTAGCATAAGAGAATGGACTCCCATCTTGACATTTTCAGTGTGAAATCAATAATGTATCTGTTTAGTTATCATGATGAGAAAGACACATATGAATATGTGGATCTAGCCTGAAAGAGTCTTAAAAACAGAACAGTGAGTAGGTGTGTTTAAAAGTTGAAAATGTTAAATTTTGCGTACACTTATTCTCAATCATGCTCTGACACTGGCAGCAAGATCTAGTTGGAGAGGACAACGTTTTCTGGTAGGCTGCACTGTTAGACCTTGCAAAGTCTAGGTAGGAGGGAATTTCTTGGATTGCATGCTAATGCTGTTAAGGCCAACAGTAATGCTTGATGATGCCACACTTAGCAGTTTGTTTTCAGCGTCTCATGTGAATGCAAGAGTTGATTCAAGCCTTTTCTTTTTGAGTTTAAAAAAAATCTATATTGATTACTCTGAGTCAGGCTTTCTGTTACGGGTTCTTTTCACGATAAAAATTACGAACACCTCTATTCATTCTCACAATGAGAGTTGTGTCACAGCATTAGGTCATTCCACTGTAGAGAGAATCAAAAATGCTAAGATTTATGTTTAGCTGCTAAGTTCATTGGTTTTGAATTTGTATTGATGCATTCAGTTTCTCAGTTGATGATATGCTGTTAGCTGACATGTTCATGAAATAAAAAAATACAAGAAACATAAATGATCTTTGTTAAGCACTGAGTGATTATTTTCCCGTACAGCAATCAGTGTTGGGTAGCATAAAATAAAGCGTTTTTTTCTTACTGAAATGAATTTTAAGTGTGATCGAAAACTAGAGGATACATTTGACATCCATCCATTATCTGTACACCGCTTAATCCTCACTAGGGTCACGGGGGGGCTGGAGCCTATCCCAGCCGACTTAGGGCGAAGACAGGGGACATCCTGGACAGGTCGCCAGTCTATCGCAGAGCTACACTTAGAGTCAGACAACCAAGCACACTCACATTCACACCTACAGACAATTTAGAATCACCAATTAACCTCAACATGTTTTTGGACTCTGGGAGGAAGCCGGAGAACCCGGAGAGAACCCATGCTGCACGGGGAGAACATGGAGACTCCACGCATAAAGATCCCAGGTGTCCTCACTGGGACGCAAACTGGCGACCTTCTTGCTGCGAGGCAACAGTGCTAACCAAGTGCACCACCTTGCAGCCCATACATTTGACAATGTCAGGAAATTTTGCTTTTTTTGGTTTTTTGTATACTGAACTCAGTGGGGGTTTTTTTTGACACTGGTAGAGATTAAAAGATAGCTAGGGCATGATTCAGTATTTTTTTCATTGTTGACAAATGTGATGAACAAACCCAAACCAGCATGAAGTTGGTACATAACTACACTCAGCTTTTTACAATTAGTTTCTATTAAAGATGTAAATCCTGCAAAACTGGTCAAAGATATTTAGTTTTTTTGTGTGTGTGTTTTTTTTAATGCTCAGTTAATTCCAAAAACACAAGTCATTATAGTTTTAGTACATACTGCCAAAACTGATAAATACTAGATGGTTTTCCGCCATAGATTCGGAAACATTTGGTGTGTTCTGGGAGCAGAATGATGTATATAAAAAATACTGTCCAGTTCTTGAGGAAAAAACAAGTCACCCAGTGTAACAATTGCTGATAGATGTAATTTTGATAGTTTCATAACAATGGATATTCATGGTACAAATGGAAGATGTTAGGTGGCATGGTAGTGCCATGGTTACCACTGTTGTCTTACAGCCACAAGCTTCTGGATTCTGTGAGGAGTTGAGCGTGTTCTCCTGGTTCTCTGGCTTTTTCCCGAAGACATGCATGGTAGGTTCATTGGTGATTTAAAATTTAGTTGTAAGTTTGGCCATGCATAGTTGTTTGTTTCTTGCTGCTGTTGTCCTTAATGGGACAGAGCCAAGCTAACGGTATGGTAATGGCAAGAAGCACTTGTATGAGTTTATATATATANATATATATATATATATGATTTGTTGACAAATAAGTAGAATTTTTCCATATTGTTTATTGTGCTAAAAACACAATATATGTTGATGCATCTGTTCAGTTTGAAATAACACCAAAATACAGTATATATTTGTTTTTGTGTGAATAGATACCGATAATATTACACTGTATACAATATGGACCTATACATTTTTCAGTACCAAATGTCACGTCGAGTCTTGCAGCACAGATGTGCTGCTGAGTTCTTGGTTTGTTTAGGAATCAGTGTCTTTTTTGTCACAGAGTTTGATTTCCTTGAACAAGCGGTGGCCGGAATGGGTAAATTAAAAGTAACAGAAAGCTCTAATGTGACATACACATCCCATGTAGTAATGAACACCACCAGCTGGTGATGAACTGAAGTTCATCCTCAGAGTAAAGACATTACAGTTGGCCTTTAGACGACCTGTTGAAGAAATTGAGATTTAACACACAGGATAGTAAAAAAATGCATATTCACAAGTAATTTTACAAGTCTCACCAGTGGGACCGTAAACTCAAGCTGCTATTCTTTTGAGCTGTTACTACAGCTTTGTACTGTTGAGTATAATGTAGATTGAACCATAAAATTTGAATGAGATGAAAGACGAGACTCTGCTTCCAAATGTGGGATCTATTAGAGTTTGTACTGTTCCAGTTTTGATTCATCACCACACACACAGTACTGTCAGCCATGAAAAACATGCTTTTTTAAAATTCAAATAAAACCCCGTACAATGGAACGCCCCCAGCTAGGGAATAGGTGAAAGGAGAACCTCAAAAAGCACTAGTTTACTCCTGCTTTAATAATTACAGCAATTACATTTGAATGTGCCAAAGACACTGGCAGCGCCTATTTTAAATTAGAATGTCTCTGTGAGCAGCTCTGATCTACTCTCCTGTGGCATCTGTGACTATGACACATTTTCAGGAGTCCAGTATCCATTCATCCCCAACAGAGCACAAGACACAGTGTAGCAAGGTTGTGCACCAGGCAGAGCTGAGTGATAATAGATGAGATGTGGAGTGCCTGCCTGGGCTCTCCACCCAGGAAGAGTGTGTCCGTGCATGCGTGCACTGCACTGTGCATTGTGTTTGATGATGGACCCCAGCTGGAGAGGTATTGACGACGCCTTATGAAACATGCTGGAGGATGATTACAATAGAGAGTGATTATCACTTAGTCTCTCCTCTGTCTCTGCACGTCCCCTCCCACTGCCTCCTCCTCTCTTCTATTTCTCGCTTCTTCTTTCTCCTCTCCCATTCAGCACGCGAGGTCAAGTGTCACTCCGTCTCTGTTGTCAAGGCTGCCAATCACCCACACAGTGAGTGCAAGGCAACTGTTGCCAAGGAAACAGAGAGATTTGGTTGCTAGGCACCTGGAGCTGTGCTCACAATAGTCATTTTGTTGCTTGGAAGCACACACACACGCACACATGCACACAAAACCACGGGAATGGCTCTATCCAATCAACAAGTTTACGCAACGTCGGAGTGAAATTTGTATGAATTATAATCGCACACTGCAACAGATTTGCTTACACAGGAGTAAGAAATCATGGAATTGTAAATGATAAGAGTGTAATTTATCATGTGCACAACCAGATGCTAATGTATTGCTGAATTTGCAATGAAATGTTGATTTTCTAATTTATAATACTTCACAATAATGCTAATGTACCAAAAATGTAATTCAGGATGTTTTAGTCCAACACCTTTTCTACCTGATTAATCAGCATGCCCAAACGTCCAAGAATTCTTCAAACCCACACCTCAACTTGATCAATAAAAGACATAAACATCCATCATTGTGACTAAAAATAGCTACCCATAAAATCAGTCAATTCCTTATTTCCCCACTGGCTTGTGGACCGAGTGAACCTACTCGCTGCAATGTGTGCACATTCACATGTACGTGATCTATCTTTATGCCTCTTTTCATAAGATTCATCAATCCCGTTTCCCTACAGGCATGTAGATTATGCGCACCCTCGTGCAGTTGTGTGTGTGTAGGGATCCGAATCTCTATCATGACAGCCAGTCAGCTGAGTCAAAAGTTGAAATGTCAGCTACGAGAGCAAGCCTTGACGTGTCCCCATGTGTTACTGTCTCCTGTTGCTGCTACAGGCATCAAACTCTCACACATTTTTAGCCGGGTAGTCCAAAATAGAAATGAGAGACTATGTGCAGCTATAACATACCATCCCATAGCATCGCAGTCATTTAAGTCCAAGGACCAAGAACTGCCGCACTCTCGCACCAATTTTGCAAACTTAAAATTTCTTTTCAGCTTAAGGAAAATGTTCAGTGCTGAGTGTGAAGGGCTGTGAAAGACACCAATCAACTGATTATGGGATCACTTGTGTGTACGACTGAATGACAAGGATATGTAATCAAGGAGGTTTGAAATTAACGTCTGAGTCTACAGACTTTTGTGTTAAGCTCCCTGAACTAATGCCTGAGGGTTTAGCTTAGTGGCACGGTGCAAGATTTCCACAGCAGCGCCTCTTCAGGAGGGACTGAATCAGGCTGCAAACTCATTTCTTCCACAGGTGCAAAGAGTGACATGGTTGATAAATCTATGATGATGAAAACATTTTCAGTGGCTGGATTTGATTTGGGCACCTGGCTAGGTCTGATTGCATTCACTTTTTTATTTTTTATTTTTATATTTTTTTTAACCTTTCTGATTGAACAAAACAAGCCTTTCCCATTAAAAAAAAAGTCACCTCTGGGTGCTTAATTAAAAACCACCAAATGCCTGTTCTCAGTTTGGCTGTACATTTCCATGTCTCTGCCACTGTAGCGTACTGAATCGCTCTCTGCTTTTGGTCCAGTGTTGACGATAAAGCTTCCTCTCGACTACGCGTATTCTCAAGCAATAACATCCACATCTGTATTATCAACCCAAGAATACCCGTGGTCGAGACCGGAGCAAAGATGCCCACCTCCTCCTTCTCCTCCTCCCCCCCTCCAGTCCTTCCTCTCTCCTCTTGGCTCCAGAGCTCACTCTCCTTTTTTTCTTCTTCTTCTTCTTCTTCTTCTTGTGTGCATCCCTTCAGCTCCTGCACTCTGAATAAGATTGCAGCATAGAAGGACAGGGGGGTCTGTGTGAAGGCGAATCTTTACAGAGTGGCACCTAGGATAAAACAGATAAAAGAGATGATATTTTATCCATGGATGACAACGTAGTCACACCTTGAGCACCCTGTCCGACTAGTAACCCCCGACTGTGACCTTAGTACAGTAGCCGCACACCCTCTTTCTACTGTACACAGGCAGCCTGCTATGTGTCTTTACTTGAGCTGCACAAGTAAACAGATTACACTGCCAACAGCAAGTCTCTTTGCTCTCCCTGGTATCAAGCAACCATTTAGCCAAGCAATGAGGAGAGGGCAGGCTCACCAATTATCAAATAGGTGTCAGTGTGTGTTACACTGCTCTGATGGGAGAGAGTGATTACCAGACAGATGTTCAGCCCTCACCTCCATCCCCCTCCTCCTCACCTACTGTCATTCCATTCCCTCGCTTCTTCCCACCATCTATCCTCCTATCTTTGTCTCCTCAACTATTATTGGAAGACTCCCCGGCTGTGCCTCATCTCCTCCCCACCACGACACTCTCTTTCTCTCTCTCTCCCTCTCTTGGTCCGTCCCATTGAGAATAAGCCCAACTCTCTCCCCTATCCACACTTGCCAATTAGAGACACAGTAGCTGTCAGTCAACAGCTAAGGAGGAGAGAGCGATGAAGAAAGGAGAGTCACTGGGTGATGGGGAGGCGGAGGGAGGTCTGTGGGGTTGCATCAGCACCACAGACAGCTCCCCCCGGAAAACTCAGGCTGGTTTACAAACATGACTCCACTGTCTCTCCTTGTTTCTCTCACTTTTCCTCTTGGCCTCTAATCATTGTGATCCCTTCCTGCTCTTGCCCTGTGTTTGCCCTTTTGTCCCCACTTTCTTCTCCCCAGACCAGCGTGTTTGTCCGCTCAGACACAAACACCAGCATGCATCATTGCCTTCATCCCTCCCCCATCAAAGCTTGCACGACATGAAACCTGACACTCCTCGAAAGTTCCCATTTGCCACTGACAACCTTCTCACCTCTCTCACGCCAGCACTCGTCTACTTCCTAACCTGCTGTCATTGTAAGGGAAGTGTCAAAACTAGCTGGGGCCCGTCATGTGGAGAAGATCTTGACATCTCCCTCATTACCTATACCCCTCTGGTGTTCTCTATCCTCATCTCTCTCTCTATTCCCCCCTCGCCTCTTTCTCCATCCCCAACTGTCCATGTCTGGGCTGCTGATGATGACAACTCAAGTGGACGTGTCTTCTGTTCTCACCAAGAGCTGCGAAGAGATGTACGTAGGTGTCAGAGATCTGGTGTAAAAATACACCCTGCTGCTTGCCCTCTTCACTACACAGGACCAGTCTGCTGCTCTGTGTCACTGGAATGTCTTCGTCTAATTTGAAGACATGCCTCGGTGTGGTTTTTTAGTCGTGTATGTGGGTGTGGAGGGGGGTTTGAGCTGTGATCGCATGACACTCACACGCATGGGTGTGCCTGCAGTTGCAGTTTCGAACCTTCGTTTGTCACCTCAGTCGTACGCTCATGTAAACTGATCCACATATTTACAATCATCCCCAATAATTGCTGTGTAGAACCGGGTAAGAAGTTTATTTCATGGTGAAAGACATCTGGTTTGCATTTATAAGAAAATCCATTTCCTGAATTGACTTGATTGAAAGTGAACTGGCTCCAGCTGGAGGGCCTAATGAAAGAAAATCGGTCTGTGTTTCATATTTATGTCTGACACAACAGACTTATCAATCCTTTAATGTACCTGGTATTTCAGATAGGATACAGAAACACAAGTGGCTTGTGCCAGGGTGCAAAGACAAGACGGGGCTGGAGATGGAGACGGAGACTAAGCTGATGCCGGGCGGCTGCTTGCACATTACTGCTTAATTGCTTGGAACTAAAGGCGCTGTTATGAGGATGTTTATGCTTATGCCTGCAATAGCAAATCTTTACAGTCATTTTGGCTACACTGTGGAGTCTAATAGTCACCACACAGACAAAAAATAAATGACCTGGTGATGGCTGTTGCAACAAATTCAGCCTTGGAGTGCAGAAAAGGAAACTGTCTGCCTTTGGGCCAAACTTTCAGAGACACTTTTGGTCTCCTTAATCTTTTGCAAGGGGCCTTAATGCAAAGACTCCAGTTGGCCTACTAGCCCAGATAACCAGACAACCTCACACAGCACTGTACAAATCGCAGATAGTCAGCACCTGTCCCCTACGTGACAGGCTTGGATATTAAGCTTTCTTTGTTTGTAAATACATCCGCTTTCCACTGACAAGGAGAACCCAGTTCAGAGTGGCAAGCGTGGATTGAATCTTAACCCTTTGCAGGGAGTGGAAAGAGATTTAAACATTTTCTTTCTTTCTTTCTTTCTTTCTTTCTTTCTTTCTTTCTTTCTTTCTTTCTTTAATCTAACAGGATACAAAGGAGATGCTGGCAATGTGCCATACATGTGAAGCTGCGTGCAGGTGCAGCTCTCATCAAGTCATTTGATAGACACTTGGGAGTAATGCTGCTGGGACCTACCTGTTTAGTTATCAAACCATAAAGCGTGCCAACGAGAAATGGATCGGGCGTTAATCTTATGCCACGCTGTGCCACGATTAGGCTCCCCCCTTTAAGCTTAAACCCGCAACTCTTGCTTCTTTTCTCTCTCTCTCTGTCTCTCTCTCTCTCTCTCTCTCTCTCTCTCTCTCCACTTCAGGGATTATCAAGGAATATCTCTTAATTACCAGGGCAGGTCTAAAGTGATTGGACCCGGAGCACCGCCGCGCTCTGAACTGTGTCCAAATCGTTGTTGTTGTTATTGTTGTTGTTTTTTTCCCCCCTCCTCCACTCTTCGTGTCAAATAACAGCGAGAAAAATAATATTGAACTTACCGCTGTGTCCACCCTTTATGTCAGCTGCCACGAAGACGCCGCTTCCATATGCCATACATTTGTATCCATGCTAAAGTGTGAGAATAGGCGATGCTGTGCAGGGAAACGCCCCCCCCTCCCTCCCTGCTATTCCTTTCTCCACTGTGCGCTCGTCCTCCTCCCGCTTGTGGGGAATCACATAACCACTCCTTGTTTTTTCCATTCTCTCCGAGGGAGGGATGGAGCGATGGAGCCTATGCTGCAGCAGCAGCAGCAGCAGCATCAGCAGCATCAGCATCCCAACTAATCTGCAACCTCTCACCTCTCCTCCCCTCTCCTCCTCCTCTGATCCTCTTCTCCTCCTCCTCCTCTCTGGTCCGTGCCCTCCTCCATCCAAACCCTTCCTGCCCGAGGAGCATGCCCCCATAGTGCGGCGGTTCCCAAGCTGGGGTCCGGGGACTTCAGAGTCTATGAATGGAGCACCGGTAGGCCCGAGTGAAAAAACAGTATTGATGATGAAATAAGAGTTTTTAGGGGTTAGCATGTGTGAGATTGATTCATTTGCTTCACTGACCACACACAGAGGATTGAGGCAGGGCTCCTTCACATGCTATCTAGAGGATTTTTAAAACACAACCTGTAATGTGTTTTTTGGGGATGCATGATATATCTGCGACCACATCGATATCGGCCGATATTAGTGTTTTTTTCCCCCATATATCGGTAATGGTCCGATGAACATATTTAACCGATGTGAAAAACTGATGATTGTCTAACATTGGCGTCTTCATCTCTACATTTGATATTGCTGCTATTTCACAGATGTTTTTACTTAAATTGTTCTGGACTTGAGCATTAAATATGTTTAAATATGTTTTACTTTTGTTACGTAATAAAGAAGACTATGTGGTCTAATTTGGTATGGGCTTCTTTTGAATAGTTTTCACATTCTTACAGTGCTTACTTATACTTATTTTTTGGTGTGAACAAAAAATTGAACATCGACATCAGTAATATCGATTATCAGCGATATCAGAAATCTTAATATTGGTATTGGCCAGAAATTTTAGTATCGTGCATCACTAGTCTTTTTTTGTGTGTGTCTTAATAGTGCTTTTGTGACTCCTACGGTCTGACAGTGTTCTTAATAATGGGGGTGGACAGACCTTTAAAACACAATGCAATCCTGTGCAACAGCCATGCAATAAATAACCAAAGTCTGCAATTGTATCTTTTATTCTTTATTTTTGGAGGCAATTTAGCATATTGAAACATTGCTTTAACTCCAGTGGTCATTTTAGAATTCATAGTTTGTGCTGTTATTGACTTTTGTTGGATCACAGAATAAGTTTCAATCAAGAATGTGTTGCTGGGTTGCTGCAATGTATTGCATTTGACATTAGATGTACAGTATTTGCAGCTTGTTTTATTTATTTGAAATCTCACTTAAATTCATCTCTTTTAATAAGTATTTTTACTATAACGTCAATATTTCTAGCGTTTGTCAATTTATGTTATTTATTTTTTTGTCGAGCGCACAGTATCGCAAATTTCTTTTATGACTTGTGTTAGAACAATAAAGATAATATTTTATTAACAGTAGAAGCCCTAGCATTATCTCTCACAGAGCTGAGCGTTTTCTGGAGTCTGTAATATTGCCGTATTACATATTCATATACATATATAAGATGCAGAAATAGAGTGATCATTAGTACTGAAACCATATTAGGCTGAAATTGGACTGCATGTCTTTAAGGCTATTTCCTGCAGGGTCTCAACAGAGGTTTCTAAATTCCCTGTGGTGTGCAAGTGTATGTGTGTCTGTGTGCATGTGTGTGTTCCTACTCCTAATCCTACTCCTAATGGGATCTCTGTATTTGATAGATGGTCTTCCTCAGCAGACATGCTGGATGGGACTGGTGCTAAGGCCTTGTATAATTCTCTCCTCATCTGGTGGTCTGTAAAAACGCTGCCCCTTGAAACTCAAAGCTAAATGCAAGAATGATGACCCACACAAGAGCTCAAACCAGCTTTTTGTAAGCATTCTTTTTTTTTTTTTTTTTGCTATACACTAACTTTTATCCATTATATTTCATTTAATCTCTTCCCTTTTCTCCTCACTATCTTTAGTTTGTTTGGAGGCATCAGTGACAGATTAGCAGGCAGGCAGCAAACATGTAAATTTGATGTTTGAGAGCCCACAAGGCTAATGCTGTAAGGCACTGGAGCCTTTGAGGCCACAAAATAAATGATAGCATATTTCTTCAAATCAGCAGCCATAGAGTCTCTCTCTCTCTCTCTATCTCTCTCTCTCTCTCTCTCTCTCTCTCTCTCTCTCTCTGTCTCTCTCTCTCTCTACCCCCCTCGCTTTTTCCTTCTCTTTCTGACACACACACATAAGCACATGCACACTCTCATACACAGTGTTAATGGCTTCATAATTATCAGAGGCAAACCACTGAGCATAATCATGAGACTGCAGCATGGCAAAGACCAGTATTTGTAATTTACTATGACAGATAGTACATTTTTAACACCTAGAGGCCTCTGCTTTGTTTTGGGATGCGATAAACCACACTCATCCACATACTTTTTTTTTTTTTTTTAATCTCTCCCATTTCACATAGGCACACTCACATCCTCTCTCTTGCTATCTCTGTTGTTTTGTTTTGTTTTGTTTGTTTGTTTGTTTGTTTCTTTCTTTCTCTCTCCCTCTCACACACATACAGTGGTTATGCTGCAGACAGGGTGTGACCTGGGGGTCAGGAACATTATGCCGAACAGACAGACATTGAGTCAGGAGAGCAAAGTTCAGCTCATCACAGGAAATCACAGGCACACACAGACATTCATGCATGCATTAAGGTCAATGCAAGCACACAATCACTCATAAGGGACCTTGTAATGTATAAACTAAATCTTGGGTTTGGGTTGAAATCCAAAAGCTTCTTTGCCATTATGAAGTATGCAATGAAACTGCCTCAATCACATTATTCTTCTTTGTCAAAACCTGTTGCCTACATTACCCAGGATGCAACTTGATCAGTGTCAGTTCACCTGGATATTTAAATGTGTTATGCTAGTGCACATCTGCTGATGTAGCTTTGAGCTGCTTTCCTCATGCAGGTCTGATAAGCTCACTTCCTTCTAAACCCGCCTTAAGATTTGCTTTAATTTCAAGCTTGTATTCCTCGAACCCAAACCCAACACTATTTAAGAAGAAACAATATAAGGAGTCATTTATCAGGCTTTACATAGCTCCATCTGGAAACACAAAAGGCTTTTTTTTTAGTCACGTATGTCCTCCTAAATGCATTTAAACAGACTTTAAATTGTAAAGTCCGTGGAGTTCTCCTTTAATATTCTCTTCCAAACATTTATCTGAAGAGAATTTAATACATGTTATGCCACACAACATATTATCTCACGTCACTGTCATTGATTCCAGTTTGGCAGCACTTAAGGTAATTGATGTAAACAGTATCTCAATCCCTACAAATAAGCTCCTCTTCTATTTCGGATGGAGCCTGTTCGCTGTGGTGACTTGACATATTATGAAATATCTTGTTTTCTCACTGTGTAGCTTTGAGAGAGAATTACTCATGTCCAAAACATTAATTTAACAGTCACAAACCATTAGAATAGCACATGTAAATTATTAAATTGAGCGTTTTTTGCACTTTGAGGCTGAACTCAAAGATGTAAGCGATTCATACTCTAATTGAAGTGGAAGTGTGCTTATATTGCTCAGTTTGTAGGATTGGGAATGTGGATGCTGGTGACGAGGATGGAGAAATGGAGTGTGTGTGTCAGAGTTAACAAGGGAGACAAATAGGACACACAAATAGGAACAGAGAGCGAGAGAGAGAAAGAGACAGAGAGAAGCAGGTGCACCACTAATGGCTTTTTAAAAAGGTTACAGCGTAGAGCCCTTCTTTTCTAATGGGGCTCTGGCTGTGCTTGAGAAGCAATTTCCGGAAAAGATAATGTTGTCGAGAGAGTGCAGAGAGTTCTCTCTTTGTGTGTGTGTGTGTGTGTATGTGTGTGTGTGTGTGTGTGTGTGTATGTGTGTGTCTTGTCGTTAACAAGACTGACAAACACAAACTCAAAGAAACACAAAGAGGGGGCGGGAAGAGATTAGGGCAATTGAGAGAGAAAGAAACAGAGAGAAATTGCCTCTGTCTATATTTCAAAGTAATTGTGCCATTATTTTACATTTATTAGCTTCATGACAAATACCTGCTGTGGGCCAGCAGAAGTCTCAAGCAAAAAAGAGTTACATTTTTTTCTGTTTTAGCTCATTTTCACTTTGCTAATGTGCTGTTTGATTTTATAAACATTAGAAGTAATGGATTCTGGAAGCCTCACGCCTGCATTTCCCCGGCCTTCTGCTAAGCATGGTAAACAATGCCACCCTGTGTCCACAGCTGCCTACTACAGCTTATTGAACTGAGTTGATCCTGCATCTCTGTAGGTTTTCAACATAATCTTTTGATATGTTGAAACTTGCAATAATACATTTTTTAATGCTTTTTTCCCCAACTAGATTTGCTGTAAATGCGCCTCCTTGATACTCAGTCAGAATATGTTTATCTCACATACGAATTTTGCACATTGTTTTTCACCTTTACACTTTCAAACAAGAAGCCGTTAAAGTCCACAAAGGGGCAGTGCTTTCCTTTTAGAGTGTCCCTGTTCCACACAATATCTGTGGAAAAGTGACAAATTGTCAGAATACATAATACACCTGTTTATTTCTGCCTACGATCTGTTTAAACACAAATTTTATAAAAAAGGACGAGCAATTCACTGTGCTTAAGTCAAAATGTCTCCTGTTACTCATAGTCTGACTTAAAGTAAAGATTAATTGAAAGTCGTTTCCCACACACTTTCACATTCAGTGGCTACTGTATCTCAGTAATTTGAAGTAACAGCAATGGAACAAATAGAATTGGTATAACAAATATGGCCTTATTAAAGGGTTTCAGGGAATTCAGACAAATCATGTGAAAAATGTTGTTCACACAGTGATATGTGTTAATTGCAATTTATTTTGGTAAATAAATACAAAACAGAGACATTTTTAACATGAAAATAACCTTGTTGGGACAGTAATGGTGTTTTCTATCTCTTCAGTTGTTTACAAAAGAATCCAGACTGAAAAGTTTCACTGTAGGTAATCTCAGAGCTATAATGAGCACCTTCTGCTATAACAGGCATTATTAGGACGCCTTGGCAGGGGTCCTTTGAAGGCCTGCAGTTACACACAAGCACAAGTGTGTAATTATAGCAGCTACTTTTGACAGTTTAACTTAAGAAAACAGATTGCCAAATTAACAGTTATGCTGCCATACAATATGCTCATTATAAACATACACACAAATCTCAATAAGCACACACACACACACACACACACACACACACACACACACACACACACACACACACACACACACTAAATAAAACCATAACAACATCTTCTTTATATAACCCATCGCGTAAACCTTCCTGCAGTGTCCTTTTGAACTGAGCAGAACCAAGCAAATTGTGAGCCAATCACACTGGTTGTATGCTGTTAGATTTCACACACTTCTCCACTGCGCTACATTCCTGCTTTAGATCAGGCCACTACTCATGTTCCTGCAAGACAGCTTCAGGTAGCTTCACATTCTTCACATAATTTAAACATAATGACGGTGTGGTATATACTGTGTAAAGAAATCTATATACTGTACAAAACTATACAAAACTCAGAGGTCCCACCTCCGTGTTACACACTTTGTCTGTGCCATTAGTTTCATAGAGTAAGTGTGAGGAAGTAATGATGGACAGAAGCAGGGAAAAACTGGACAAGACAGATGCAGAAACAGCAGCAGGTTGATGTCACAACCACTCGTATATCACATTGGTTTTGAAAACACCAGCTGATGTGAATGTAGAAAACATCATATTAGCGTCCTGTATTTAGATAGTTGTAGTCTGAAGGGGAAAAAAAAAAAAAGAGGCGTAAATATGTTAAAACAACGGAGGGAAATAGAAAGAAAAGTGACTTTTCTATAAACTAGTACATATTAGGACCTCCACATGGGAATGGATATTTGGTCAAATCATAAAACTTCCCAGATATTTCACAGCATGGACATTAAACCTACAGACATTTTATAACACACATTTGAATAGTAAGTAAATGAAAGATATTTGGAAAGTTGGCAGAAATCCAATTCAGCTCATTTCAGGGATGAATGAATTGATGCCTCAAAACAATGTGGTATCACAAGCACAGCTCTAGTGTGTATAAATCTCTCATCTATCACCTCACGCAATATAAAACAAAACAAAATAAGGTACAACACAGTTGAGTGAACGTTAAATTGGTTCATCTGTGCTATAATTTACAAAAGTGCTTTCCTCTTTGACAGCATCTCTTGTTAGTTTTGAGGACAGAGAAAAATCTGTACCATAATACTCGATGGTACCTGCTTTTTGATTACACATACGTCTTTGTTGTTATTCTTGTCCTTTGCTTGTTTCAGTTTAATTGTCCTGAGTGTTGCAAAATGGTCTTGGGGACAATCCACATGTGACTGGGATTTTCTTTCATCCCCAAACCTTTTTTTTTTTTTCTTTATTTGATTGGAAATATCAAGTCATCACCAGCCAACAGTCTTTAGAGTCACTGTTGAGTCTTTGTGGAAAACCGGACAAGGAAACAGGACACAGTATTGCTTTAACAGCTCTGGCTTTGGCGAGTCTTTGATTGGGTCTTTTACACCCAAAAGAAAAAGGAGGCCATCTTGGAGGACAAACAGGACAGTTCAGGGCAGGAAGGACGGTTCTCTGTCTTCCACTGGTCCTCACCAAATGACAAGTTTCAGCCGAGCTCGCCGTGTGCAGGTGTTGCTGGTTTGTCTCTTTTGACTGGTAGACGTTCAGACCTGGGTAGATTTGACTCGTCGGAGAGGCTTTCGTCCTTCAGGGTGGGCAGGGCAGGGCGGGGGGCATTCGATGGGCAGGTCTAGACTGCGCTGGTGAGGCAACGCCTTGAGGGGAGGAGCACATCGGGAGGGGCGGGGGATGGGATTGGCTGATGGTCATGTGATCTCAGAATACGGTAGCCCTGGAGTCTAAGAACAGCGAAAATGAGACAGAGAGGGAAGTAAGACTATTAAAAACATCAGAACAACTGGACTTGACTGAAACCATAAGAGACAGCAATTCACTGTAATGATTTCTAGAAAAGAGAACCACACGAAACTAAGATATCAGACACAAAGAAGCATTTAGGACAGATTAAGATTCAATGAGACAACAAAGTTTATAGTGAGGACAAGGGACAACAAGAGTCGTTTTCTCGTGAAAACAAGATAATTGATGTTTGTGTTTGCCCGCTCGTGCCCGGTCCAGGATGGAATCCCAGGTGTGTGGGACCTCCCACACACCTGGGATTCCATCCTCAGTCACCAGCGGGGCCACCATGACCGCTCTCGGCTTCTGTAGTGCCACAATTATTAGCACCCTTGATGTTAATACTTTGTACAACCCCCCTTTTGCCAACAATTCATTTGAGTTGAGTTGAAGGTTACATTTTCTACAATTTTCAGTGTGAGAGTATGCTTCTGCAATAAAAATTGAATTTATTTTAAGGATTTTAACACATCGTAACCAGGGGTGCCAATAATTATGGAGGGCGCTGTATCTGAACGTTCAGTAATGGAATCATTGAAACCCATTGGTTTCTGTCACAAAAAAACAATCGTGCATTTTGGTTCTTTCATAGATTTATTATATAGTAAGGGCATTTTATGAAATTTATCACAAATCTGCCAACTCAGTCGTTACCAAACAATTTCTTCACCAATATGTTTGTTAAGGTGTGTAATAACATGCCTTAAAATGTTGAAGTTCAACTCCCGTGGGAAACCCTGAAAAAAACCTTCTCAAGTTAGGGTACCGATAACCAATTGATGAAAAATCGATTTTTAAAAATCAGGCCTTCAGTAACTTATGAGGGGTCAAATCAGGGTTTTTTTCATGATTCTGAGTTGATTTTTAGCATTTATATTTCACCACAAACACTTCTTTGTTGAAAAAGGCCACACTCACTTTTACATTTACATTTACAGTAGCTTTTATTTCACATACTTATATAACACTCAGAGTTATTTCTCATTCATAGTGTCAGTTTCAAGAGTCATTGTCTATGTCTTCTTCAGACTCAACAACATCATGACTGCAGTTTCTACATGTAATGCCTTCACAGATTCCACAGGCCCAGATGCACGTGACAGCTCATGAACTTCAGTTGCTGCAAGAAGAATGACAATTACAGCTCATGAACTTCAGTTGTTGCAAGAAGAATGACAATTACAGCTCATGAACTCCAGTAGCTCCTCAGGAGTCATGGGGTCTAGTGTTGGAACTGGCTCATACCCATGCACACCTAATGTCTATCCATAGTCACTGGACTTCAGAGACATGCTCTGTAGAAGGATCCAGTCCCGGGTCTGCAGAGTGAATGCTGTGCAGCTGCACCCTCTGTTAGAGTCTCTGGTTTGAGAACATCCATCCATTATCTCACTAGGGTCGCAGGGGGCTGGAGCCTATCCCAGCTGACTCAGGGTGAAGACAGGTTCACCTGGATAGGTAACCAGTCTATCACAGGGCTACACTTAGAGACGGACAACCAAGCACGCACGGACAATTTAGAATCACCAATTAACATTAACATATTTCTGGACTGGTGGGGGAAGGCGGAGAATCCGGAGAGAACCCACGCTGCACGGGGAGAACATGGAGACTCCACACAGAAAGATCCCGGCTGTCCTCACCAGGAGGCAAATTGGCGACCTTCTGGCTGCAAGGCGACGGTGCTAACCACCGAGCCACCTTGCAGCCCTCCTTGAGAACAGGTTGTACCAAATTTCACCCAATGTAGTATCTGCGCCATGATAAATGTGCTGGACCAGCACATTACCAGCCTGAATCACTGGCTCTTTGGTGGCTTCTGTGTCAAGGAAGACGTCCATGTACTCATCCATGTCCCCTGCACAAAACATGTGCAGAAAACATGTGCAGGGGACATGGATGAGTCCATGGACATCTCCAGCTGCAAGAAGAATGGGGTCACATGTATCTGGGCCTGTGGAATCTGTAAAGGCATTACATGTAGAAACTGCAGTCATGATGTTGAGTCTGAAGAAGACATAGACAATGACTCTTGAAGCTTCTGACATTGTGAATGAGAAATAACTCTGTGTTATACACTGCTGAAAAAAAAGGGAACACCTAAACAACATAATGTAACTCCAAGTCAATCACACTTCTGTGAAATCAACCTGTCCAGTCAGGAAGCAACACTAATTTTGAATCACTTTCACCTGCTGTTGTGCAAATGGAACAAACAACAGGTGAAATGAGAGGCAGTTAGCAAGACAACTCCTATAAAGGAGTGGTTCTGCAGGTGGTGATCACAGACCATGTCTCTGTTCTCATCCTTTCTGGCTGATGTTTTGGTCACTTTTGCATTTTGTCAGTGCTTTCACCCCTAGAGGTAGCATGAGGCGTATCTACAACCCACACAAGCTGCTCAGGTAGTGCAGCCCATCCAGGATGGCACATCAATGCGAGCTGTGGCAAGAAGGTTTGCTGTGTCTCTCAGCACAGTGTCCAGAGCCTGGAGGAGATACGAGGAGACAGGCCAGTACACCAGGAGACGTGGAGGGGGCCGTAGGAGGGCAACAACCCAGCATCAGGACGCTACCTCCTCCATTGTGCAGGAGGACCAGGAGGAGCACTGCTAGAGCACTGCCAGAGCCCTGCAGAATGACTTCCAGCAGGCCACTAATATACATGTTTCTGCTCAAACTGTCAGAAACAGACTCCATGAGGGTGGTATGAGGGCCCCACGTCCACAAGTGGGGCTTGTGCTTACAGCCCAGCACCGTGCAGGGAGATTGGCATTTGCCAGAGAACACCAAGATTGGCAGATTGGCCACTGGCACCCTGTGCTCTTCATGGATGAGAGCAGGTTCACACTGAGTACATGTGACAGACGTGACAGAGTCTGGAGACACTGTGGAGAACGTTCTGCTGAATGCAACATCCTCCAGTATGACCGGTTTGGTGGTGGGTCAGTAATGGTGTGGGGAGGCATTTCTTTGGAGGGCCCACAGCCCTCCATGGGCTAGCCAGATGTACCCTGACTGACATTAGGTACCGGGATGAGATCCTCAGACCCATTGTGAGACCATATGCTGGTGCAGTGGACCCTGGGTTTCTTCTGATGCATGACAATGCTAGGCCTCATGTGGCTGAAGTGTGTCAGCAGTTCCTGATGATGAAGGCATTGATGCTATGGACTGGCCAGTCAGTTCTCCAGACCTGAATCTAACTGAGCACATCTGGGACATCATGTCTCGTTCCATCCACCAGCTCCACGTTGCACCACAGGAGTTGACTGATGTTTTAATCCAGGCGCCTCATGTACAAAGACTTCTGTGGATTTCATACTGAAACCTGGCGTATGCTTCAATCCTGAAAACTGCGTACGCACAAAAAAGTCCAGGGGCCTCATGTACAAAGCGTGTGTACGCACAAAAACTTGGCGCACGCACTTATCCACGCTCACGTTCAGATGTATCAAGAGTGAAATGAACGTGGAAATGTGCGGTCCTCCACGCCAACTTCTTGACTGGCGTTTGGTGTTTGCAATCAGATGAGCGGATATAAAAGTTTACATAAAATGGTGCAGAAGATACCGTTAACAACAGTGGCAGCTTTGGAGCTGTTGGAGGATATTGCCAATGGAGCAGTGCCAAGAGAACGGGTTTCCAGAGACCTCAGGACGACGACTGGATCATCAGCGCTTTACGTTCCCGAGGGCAATTTGCTTAGAACTGTGCGCGGAGCTGTGGCCATTATTGGAGCGCAACACGTCCAGGAGCCATGTCCTACCTGTGCCCATACAGGTGCTGACCACACTGGGCTTCCTGGCCACAGGGTCATTTCAGACGGAGCTGGCCGACCGACCGGGACTGTGCCAGTCGACAGTGAGCAGAGCCATGCCAGCTGTGTGGGTTGGAACCATCCGAATGTCAGCCAGATATATCAAATTCCCACACTACAGTTGAACAGGGCGACATAAAAGTGCAATTTGTAGCTACGGCTGGTTTTCCTGTTGTAATCGGAGCTGTCGACTGCACACACATTGCTATAGAGGCACCATCACAAGATGCATGTGTTTATGTAAACAGGAGGCATTTTTTATTAAATCAGTGTACAGATCATCTGTGATGCCCAAATACAATTAAGTACCGTTGTTGCGAGGCGGCCTTGATCAAAACACATTCTGACCGACAGTGTGGTTGAGAACAGGCTACAAGCTGGCACGGTGGTGGCTTCTCGGTGAGTAAGTCATTTAATTGTCCTAACATTAATTCCCCCGACATGCGTTGATGTGCGCCCCGGACGGCATCAGCAGCTGGCTGTTGTGGCGGACTGGAGGATCGGCTGACGCTGGGGAGGCTGGAGGAATCCTGTGGGTCTGTGATACGAGGCTGGGACTGCGTCTCACAGTCTTCTCCTGCCTCATTGTCTATCAAAAAATAATAAATTGAGTAATCTGACATGAGACAAAGTTTTGATTTCCTCTTTTATATCCTGGCATGATTACGCAAGAACCTGTATCTTGTTTGGCTGCGAGCAGATTATTATATGACCCGTGTAGTGAATAAATCTGTGAGTTACACCATATATATTGACCTTGGGGTGATCTGAGTGACCTACGTGTGCTCCCACCACCCCTGTGACAGCAACGTCACTCACAATAGTGGCGACTCTCTGCTCAAACATGGTGAGTTCATCCTTGTTACTGTTATCTGATCCTGCAGAGAGGGGAATCCCACCTGTCGGCCCTGTTTATACTAATTTGCATATTTAAATTGAGGGCGTGGAGAGGGAGGAGTCTGGTACTCCAACATGTGCGGTCAATTCCACGTTGAGTGGGATGTACAAAGGAAATGTGCTTGGATTCCGGCGTACGCTCACTTTCGTTCATCTGTATTTTTTTGTGCATGCGCAGTTTTCAGGATTGAAGCGTACGTTTCAGTATGAAATTCACGTAAGTCTTTGTACATGAGGCCCCAGATGAACGAAAGTGAGCGTACGCCTGAATCCAAGCACATTTCCTTTGTACATCTCACTCAGCGTGGAATTGACCGCACATGTTGGAGTACCAGACTCCTCTCTCTCCACACCCCCAATTTAAATATGCAAATGAGTATAAACAGGGCCGACAGGTGGGATTCCCCTCTCTGTATGATCAGATAACAGTGATAACTTTCAAACTGGATACAGGTGCAGACTGTAATGCAATGTCATTCAAATCATTTAAAGCACTGAATGTTAGAGGCAGACTTGGAGCGACTAAAGGTAAATTAGTTGCATATTTTGGGTAAAAGATAGCACCAGTGGGAAAGTCAACTCTAACATGTGAGTACAAAGGACAAAAACACAAGATTGAGTTTGAAATCACACAACAAGATGTTCCAGCAATACTGGGAGGAGCCACTTGTGTCAAGTTAGGCTTAGTTAAGAGAATGCATGATGTTGTAAAGGAAAATGACATTCTGAAAGACTATGATGATCTCTTTGATGGACTAGGATGTTTACCCGGTCAGCACCATATACAGATTGACCACACAGTAATGCCCACTGTGCATGCACCCAGAAGAGTCCCTGTAGCAATCAGAGAATGAGTAGTAGAGGAACTACAGCGAATGGAAAAATTGGGAGTGACAGCCAGGCAGACTGAGCCAACTGAGTGGGTCAATAGTATGGTAACAGTGGTCATGCCTAAGAAGATCCGTATCTGCATGGACCCAAAAGACATAAATCACGCTATTAAACGGGAGCACTATCCATCGCTCACTGTTGAGAAAGTAGTGTCTCGCATGCCAAATGCAAAATACTTTTCAGTACTAGATGCTAATCAGGGCTTCTGGCAGATAAAACTTGATGCTGAGAGCTCAAAGTTGTGCACGTTTAACACCCCCATAGGAAGATACAAATTCCTACGTTTGCCATTTGGGATTTCACCTGCACCAGAGGTATTCCAAAGGGCTGTTGCACAGATGATTGAAGGACTAGAAGGTGTGGTAAATATCATTGATGACTAGTGTGGGGAGACTCCATGGAAGAGCACGACCACAGACTGAAGAAGTTGTTGGACAGAGCCAGGGAATACAACCTGTAGCTCAACAAGACCAAGTGTGTTATAAGGACAAAGGAGATCAAATATATTGGACACAAACTCAGCAGCAGTGGACTGAGACCAGATGAGGAAAAGGTGAGAGCAGTGATACAGCTACCTCTACCAGAGAACAAGCAGGAACTGCAGAGGTTCATGGGAATGATCCAATATCTTGCCAAGTTCATGCCAAGCTTATCAGACATCAGTGCCCCTTTAAGAAAGCTGCTTGAAGGTGACACAGAGTGGCACTGGGAAGAAGAACAAAAGAAAAGTTTTGAACATCTTAAACAGCTGGTCACCAATGCTCCAACTTTGAAGTGTTATGATGTGAACAAACCAGTCACGCTGTCAGTTGATGCCAGTTCTGAAGGGATTGGTGTAGTTATTGGACAACCTCCAGCTTATGGGTCAAGGGCTCTCACAGACTGTCAGCACAGGTATGCGCAAATAGAAAAAGAGTTGCTTGCAATTGTTTATGGATGTGAAAAATTCCACCAGTGGAATGGAAAAAGCATTCATGTTGAGAGCGACCACAAGCCACTTGAGAGCATATTTAAAAAACCTTTACACCAAGCTCCTATGAGACTGCAAAGGATGCTACTGAGGCTGCAGAGATACAACCTGACAGCTACTTATCACCCAGGTAAAGAACTTCATATTGCAGACACATTAAGCCGAGCATACCTCAATGAGCAAAAGGAGGATCTGCTAGACAAAGAACTAGAGGTACACATGGTGACACCTCAGCTACCCATTTCAGAGGAAAAACTGCAGCAGTTCAGAAAAGCAACAGCAGAGGATCCTGAAATGCAACTCCTGAAAGAAATCACTTTCAAGGGATGGCCGAATGAGAAAAGTGCAGTGCCAAAGGAAATTCAGCCCTACTGGACATTCAGGGATGAGATCACATACACAGCTGGGCTGATGTTCAAAGCATCGAAGCTCATTGTTCCGGAGCAGCTAAGACAAGAGACGCTAAACAAAATCCACGAGTCACACTTAGGAATGGTTAAGTACAAAGAAAGAGCCAGAGACATTCTTTATTGGCCACACATGTCATCAAACATTGAGGAGGTGGTTTCTCAGTGTGCCATTTGCAATGAAAACCGTAACAGCAATGCAAGAGAGCCACTACTCCCACATCCCCTACCTGATCGACCATGGGAGAAAGTAGGGACCGATCTCTTTCATTACAAAGGATCTGCGTTTCTGCTATGTGTGGACTATTTCTCTAAGTTTCCAGAGATAATGAAGTTAAAGGACACTACCAGTAGCAGTGTCATAGGCGCACTGAAATCAGTGTTTGCAAGGCATGGTATTCCTGATGTTGTTATCTCAGATAATGGTCCACAGTATGCCAGCACTGAGTTCAGAGACTTTGCAGGAAGCTGGGAATTTAGGCACATTACATCTAGTCCTGGCTACACCCAATCAAATGGCCAGGCAGAAAGATCAGTACAGACTATAAAAAATCTGCTGAAAAAGTCTGAAGGTGAAAAGGGTGACCCCTATATTTCACTGTTGGAGTATCGCAATACACCACTGGATGGTGTTGGACTGTCACCAGCGCAGTTGCTTATGGGACGGCTGAAAGGAAAACTGCCAACATCCACCTCACTGCTTACTCCAGATGGAACTGTTCAGGTGCGCAGGAAGATGAAAGACAAGCAAGAGAAGCAAAAACTTTACTTTGACAGACAAACTAAGAGGCTGTCTGACCTGCAGGCAGGTGATAATGTCAGAATGCAAAGAGGGGAGACGTGGCAGCCAGCCGTAGTCCTGAAAAAACATGAACAACCACGATCTTATGTGGTTCGTACACTTGATGGAGGACTGTACAGGAGAAACAGGAAGCATCTGCTTAAAACAGAGGAGAGAACTTTTCAACCTACACAGGAACTTGATTCCAACCACAACACTGACTCAGTCGTGGAAGACATGGATACAGGAGTGGAATATGCAGACAAGACAGCTGAGCACTCAGTTGTTGACAAGACAGGGATACAGAATGAACACTCTGAAACGCTTTCACATCAAACCAGATCTGGTAGACATGTTTGGTTGCCGTCTAGATACAGAGACTGAGTTATATTCACATGACAATGAAACTGTTTTGTTAATGAGTCATGGTTTAAAATGTGTTGAAGTACATAAGAGACAGAACAGATATAAATTTGAAGCAGTTGCAGTGTTTGGTTTGGAATGGTTGGTGAATGTTTTTAAAAAAAAAAAAAAAAAAAGTGAAAAAAGGGGATGTAATGTATTAAGGTTAGTGCCTAACAGGCACCCGAAGTTGATGTATGTAAACACGCAGGTGTGTGATGTGTGTTGGGTATGTGCAGTATGCCGGAGCTGATGCAGCCAGTGCATGTAATGGTTCCAAGTAAAATGTGATGTTTCACATGCAAAGCAAGCCTCCTGACTCGCCAATATATAACAAGCACCTGTATGGGCACAGGTAGGACATGGCTCCTGGCCGTGTTGTGCTCCAGTAATGGCCGCAGTTCCGCACACAGTTCCAGGAGGATTGCCCTCGGGAACCTAAAGCGGCTGATGAGCCAGTCGGGTTTTCGGGGACCGAGATGATTTTTTGACTCAGGACGATCCTGAGCCAAAAAATTCTCTCGGTCTCCGAAAATGTGTTCTCTTCACACTGCTCCATTGGTAATATCCTCCAAAAGTGTCAAAGCTGCCATTGTTGTTAACGGTATCTTCTGCACTGTTTTACGCATACTTTTATATCCACTCATCTGATTGCAAACACCTGGGTGTGTTAGTTGTACATCGAAGTTTCTCTGATGTGCATATCACTTTGAGGAATGACCTTTTTTTCCCATTATTTTTTCCATTTTTTCATTCCCAGCATCACCTCTAAGTGTTGCCAACGGCTCAAAAGCAATAGAAATGTACGTACGCCAGTCAAGAATTTGACATGGAGGACCGACCACACATTTCCACGATTATTTCACTCTTGATACATCTGAACGTGAGCATGGAAAAGTGCATACGCCAAGTTTTTGTGCGTACGCACCCTTTGTACATGAGGCCCCTGGTCTGGGAGGAGATCCCTCCGGAGTACATCTGCTACCTCATTCCAAATCCAGGCCTCCATGGGGTAATAATTTTGATTTTCATTGACCATTTTTATGTTATTTGGTTCTCAACACATTCCACCATGTAATGAATAAAGATTTTCAACTGGAAAATTTCATTCATTGAGATCTAGGATGTGTTATTTTAGTGTTCCCTTTATTTTTTTTGAGCGGTGTATAAGTGTGTGAAATAAAAGCAACTGTGTATGTAAATGTAAATGTGAGTGTGGCCTTTTTCAACAATGGAGTGTTTGTGGTGAAATATAAATGCTAACAATCAACTCAGAACCATGAAAAAACCCTGATTTGACCCCTCATAAGTTACTTAAGGCCCGATTTTTTAAAAATCGATTTTTTGTCAATCGGTTATTGGTACCCTAACTTGAGCAGGGTTTTTTTTAAGGTTTCCCATGGGAGTTGAACTTCAACACTCGAAGGCATGTTATTACATACTTTTACAAACATATTGGTGAAGAAATTGTTTGGTAGTGATTTAGTTGGCAGATTTTGATATTTTTCCCTTACTATAATCAAATTTTCTTACTGGCATGACTTACATTCCCATGAGAAATGGACTACAGCTGGTGACTCTTCTGAGTCAATTTAAATTAACCCTAACCCTAACCCATATCATACACTCATTACACAAACACTACAGTGGGAAAGTCTGAGGACATCAGCACAGAAATGAAAAAGCAAATCTGAGAGAAAATTGGTCAGGAGGGTCAAGAGCCAACCAAGAATCACAAAAAAGCAGGTCTGCAATGAATTATAAGGTGCTGGAACACAGGTGTCAATTTTCACAGTCAAGTGTGTTTTACATCACCATGAGTTGAGCAGCTGCTGTGCAAGAAGGAAAATCTTTCTCCAGAAGCAGCATCTTAAGGCTCGACTGAAGTGTGCTGTTGATCACATGGACAAAGAAAAGCTGTTCTGGCAGGAAGTTCAGTGGTCAGATGAAACAAAAATAGAGCTATTTGGCCACAATGACCAGCAATATGTTTGGAGGAGAGAGCATAAGGCCCTTACCACCCCCTAGCTGGGTGTTCCAACAAGACAGTAACCCCAAACACACATCAAAAGTGGTAAACAAATGGTTAAATCAGGCTACAATTAATGTTTAAGACTGGTCTCCTCAAAGTCCTGAAATAAACCCCATCAAGAACCTGTGGGTTGTGATATAGAAACAAATCTATTCAGGATAGCCAACAACTTTTGCTGAACTGTACCAATTTTGCCAGGAGTTGTTAAAGATACAACCAGAAACTTGTCAGAAGCTTTTTGACGGTTACCAAGACACAAGCAAATATAATCATTGCTGTTTCTCTATTTTTTTAACAGCGCAGATTTTGTTGTATTTCCAGAAGGCCTATAATAAATCAAGAAAAAAATACCAAAATGCATGATTGTGTTTTATGACAAAGACAAATGGGTTTCAATAATTCCATCGTAGAAAATTCAGTCATTAGAAACTCAAGACAGCCATGATATGCTTCGTCTTAACATGTCTATTTAAACATTTGTTCATGACTGCATTATATTCTGTTGATTATTTTAATATTTCTATTCCCCACCCCTTACCTGGAGGCCACTTAACTTTTCGAGTGGACTCTCCACACGAGGCAGGCTGAGGAGAGGCAGCCCGACGGGGGGCTCTAGACGCTGTGGAGGTGGAGGAGTTGGCACCCCTATCTGTGTTGGCTGGAAATTGTTGATTACGCACGACACCTGATGGAGAGCAGACAAAAAGGGGGTAACAGAAAAAGGAAAGGAGAGACACGCTTCACTTCACAACACAGATGGATGAATTTATAGTGCATGAAATGCTCCAAGTGTGCATGGAAACAGTGAAGGGGGAGAGTGAGAGATAAAAGTAAGAGGGATAAAGAATGAATTATGGGAGGAGGCATGAAAAAAATCTATAGTCTTTGAGGCATGCCACAGGGAATATTTTTATGTTGAAGTTAACACTGATCCTAGAAGTTTTTCTGGAAAAATGATTTAAGCCAAGAGGTCTGAGACCGAATGATGCTATACGAATGTGCCACAATAAAGATTCAGCACAGTCCATGCTTTTGTGCATTCATAGGTATAAAAGTGTGTCCTGTATCACACAACTCCTTCTAGTCTTATTCATCAGTCGATGCTCCCACCATCTCTCCTGCACCCACATCACGCCAACACTGCTCTATCTTTGTATTCTTCCCTCATACAAATTTGACCCTTCCTTTCTCCCTTCATCATACCATCCTGTCCTACAAATGAAAAATGCAGTGGAACACATTCGGTCAAAGCTGACGTAATATCTGAACCTGACTTTACTATTGAAAAAGCACATATGCCACAGAAGGTACAATTTCCCAAAAAACAGCTTTTTAAAATTAGAAGTGACCATAAAATGGAGCTAAAAAAGCAAACTGCAGTGACAGAGGCAAAGCAAACAGGGGAGATAACTACAACTAGACTGTTCACTTGTTTGTTTTTCCTCAGCTGTTATCAGTAATTGAAAAAATATCTATTTTAATTAACCCACATAACAGTTTTTCCACACAACTCAATGAGGCAGTGGTTAGTTTCAGTCATGACAGAAAAACAGAACAAAACAAAAGAACAGTAACACTATTGCAGACAGTAACTGCTATCTCTGCTTTTGGCTCTTGTAAATTCAGCCAATTTGTCTTCCTTATGTACAGTCAGTGGTCAGCCTATGTGAGACTACCCAAACAGTAAAGCTGCGGGCGGATAGCTGAAGTGAAACTGAATACAAGCTCCATAAAGCTGAGGGAAGCTGCGGATTCAAATGAAATCCCATCCATCACCTCCTCCAACCTCCCTTCCCTCCTTCTCACCAGGAATGCAGCAATGGCTCCTCCCGTAACAAATCCAGCTAGGACGTCGTTCCAGTGGTTCCTGTGTTCGGTCACCCTCACCACCCCCACCAGCACAGCCAGAGACAGCAGCACCAGGCATAAGGTGGGCTTCGTCAGACGGGTCCCTTTGGTCCGGAACACCAGGGTCACGTACATCTGGAAGTGTGACATATGTTTATTCAAACATGCACATGAAATGGTATGTTATGTGTTCAGCGTGAGGTAAACCAGGTGTTGGATCATAGGCCCAGTCAGCCAGCTGAGATCACACAAACTGCACTAATAGCTTGAACAGCTTAATTAAGCCACATGAGACCATACTTTGCAGTAATTTTAGAGCAGCTGAGGGGTTTTACCAAAAGAGAAAAAAGCACTTTATTAACACCACCATGATTGGTTTAATACTTCTAAAATGAAAGGAACAAGGCAGTGTGATTAAAAAGAGAACAAAGGCTTATGATTTTTTTTCCCCCCAGTGGTGCTTAAATCTAAAATAATGTAAACTAAACGCAAAACCTTATTACTTTCCAGGCCTATAGTTGTGCACACCTTTTACCCTTGGAAATTACAAACTTTGCTGGATGTAAAACATAAATCAGACAAATGCCTGAAAAGTTGCAGAGGATTTGTGTTAAGACTGAGATGATAACCATCAGTGTAAACACTTTAAAGCAGATGTGTATCTCAGCAGGTCGATATGAGGTCAAAATGTCAGATTCTCAGGGGATGAAAGAACAGCAGTAAAATAATTGATATGACAAGTTGAGTAATGTGTATGTTTGTGTGTTTTTATTTGTGCACGTGCCTCTAAAGGTTGTTGAGAGTCTTGGCAGGCTGTACAGGGAAGGTTTATGTTATTTGTTTAATATGAGAGGGGGACAGACAGTTTTATTTGTTGTAGTAATTATCATTGATTACAAATTTAAATGTTTGTTTTTTCTCATGTAGATTGCACAGTTTCATGAACATGTGCTGGAAAACGACTGGGGAAAAAACAATAATAAAAAAATTAATAAAGTTCTGTTGCTTTAAAAAAAAAAAAAAAAGTATTTAATAGTACCTGACCTTATAAGGAATTGTTCCTTAATAACAGCTGTGAAGCAGGTAGCGGTCAGTTCAAAGACAGCACTTAGAACGTTCCTTCTTTTTAATAGAATGTTGTGTGATTTCAGTCCTCTTGTAATTTTAGGCTGCAGTATGGGTTGACAAGTTATACCTAAGGGGAATTTAATTTTTATAAATCATAGCTTATACAAATCCGCTTTCAGCCACTGATTAGGAAAACCCTTAGGCATGAGTTGTGTGTTGTGTTTTGACCAGCTAAAGGGATTTTAAAAAATATGACAACTTAGAAGGTATCCATGTAATTAATTCATGTAATGTGAATGACACTAACCATTACTAAATCACTCAGTCACAACTTATAAACCCCTTTATACTCTACTGTGTGCTAATTCTATTTTTACAGTTGGGTTTTTTTGTGTGTGTTTTTATTAGAGCCCAGCTGATTTATCAGCCAAATTAGGCCTATCACAGATATATTGGTATCAAAATCTATGTTATACAATATGAAAGTTAATTTAAAAGGATGTAACGCCAAAAAAAGAGGCTTGGCATCAGTAAAAAATGGTGTTATCATGTAGTTTATCCAGCAGAGAGCACTCTGACTCCATTGTTGGTCAAAATCTCAGTAGCACATACAGCAGGCAGAATACATATCATGGCTGAGCAGATGGTGGTGCAGAGTCTGGTGGTGTCTTCACCAACAAATTAGATTTGTGAAATACATTGATGGAAGATTAATAAGAAAAAACAAACCTATCATTTCATCTTTTCAGGATTACTGTCATGTCACTTGCACTTGTATCTGTTGGCTATGTTAGCAACGTAGCTAGTTAGCCATAGCTTGACAATAAAGTCTACGTACCAGATTAAAAGGTTAGCATGAAATCTAATTTAATAGTCTGCTGAGTGCTGACTTCATGCCACCTTGTCACCTAGTTGGTGAGATGCAATGCTGCAGTAAAAAATAAGTAATAAACAATGTCCTCATCATTTAGTCCCTTTGAAAACCTTCATGTTACTCATACTTTTGCTAACATGCTATATTACCTAGCTAGCAAGTAGCTTTCATAACTTCTCAGTTGAGTGGAAGCTAATGTGTTAGCATCTAAACCCACTCTCTTTATACAATATAAATTTAATAAGAGTCTTACTAATTCTAATATTACGTTATACATGAGTTGCTCAGGACTTGCAGTTTATTACGCCTTCCAAACAGAACAATTCCAGTGACTGCATTTACAAAAGTGAAAATTTAAAAGTTTGGTTTCGCATTACTCAGCAATAGCGAACCATTATTTGCTGTTGGTGACCGTTATTTCATAGCTGGCTTGGTATAGTAGAGACTACAATGTTTAGTGGAGAGAAGATCAGATGTTATTTTAGATTTTCCTAAATATCCTAATTCCAAAATCCATCATGAATATTAAGCTATTTAGAATAGAATATACTGTAAAATAGACAACTAGCTTGATTCCAGCTCATTTTACATTTTACTTATTTATTTGTATAAAGTATATTGTTATCAGAATTTTTCGTTTTCTGAGATATTATTGGCATTGGCCCCAAAATCTCCCCATGAGTTGGTCTCTTGCTATGGTTTCTGTGTTCTTTATTAAGTTTTGTGAAGCACTATATAACTTTATTTTGATAAATGCCATATAAAGAAAGAGTATTATCATCATTATTAGTAGTAGTATTAGTATTATGGCTTCACTAATTAAACAAAGCATCCACATACACAAGGTGTTCATATTTCATGTCTGAAGGTTTCCTACCACTGTGTATATAGCTGAATAAAAGCTGAGTGCTGCGTCTTTGGAGGGGAAGGATTTGCGAGCGGACACCACCAGGTATGGGTTCCCTGTGCAGGCTCGGCGGTCTGTGATGTACTGCAGTGGAGACTGGCAGCCCAGAGCTGTGTAGTTTGGCTTGCAGGCAGACAGGAAATGAGGTGTCTGGTTTCCTGTCACCACTTGACCGGCATTCGCAAAGATGGTGGTGGTGAATAGGCCAAAGGAGTAGACACCTGAGTGTAAAAGAGAGAGAGTAAATGAGAGGGATTGTACAGATATATACATGAATTTAAAGTCATTGATGGTGCAGAGTCAGAGACAAGCACTTAAACGGGAATCATATTGTTGTTGCTGACTGTTGTCTGTGTGAGAGCCAAAGGCCAGAAAGGCATAGCCTTTGCTTTTATGTTTTATGACTTCAATCTAGCATACAGACAAGTTGAAAAAGATCACAAAGCATCAACAGAACGGGACATGAAAAGAAGGCCAATGGAAATTGGCCCACAGGAGACCCATACTGAGGACAAGGGCTTTTCTTGTTTACGCTTCATACTGTATCACTGAGGCGTAGTGGTGAAAGTCTTAATGAGGCTTAGTCCCAGTGTACAGAGGCTCTATTAGTCAAAACTGAAGAAACTCTGATCTTTAGCACTATGACTGACCCAGAAAACGTACGATCCGACGGAGGAGAGGGTTGAAATAGCAGCAGTCAGCGGTCACTATGGTCTTCTCCTGAGCTCCTTCCGTCTTCACAAAGAAACTGGTCACTTCCCCAATCAGAATCTGAGACAAAAAGAAGAAGGAGAGAAACCACAAACATTTTTGTCAAACAGAAAGCTTAAACTGTGTGGTTAATGATTGATCAGCTTTACAGAATATTCTGTCAGTTAAATATGGTGCACAGTAAAATTATTCATGAGTGTTCCTCCCTCAGCCTTGCGATGATTAAAATTTCCCTCACCATTTGGCTGATTTTACGCTGCCTTAGTAAATCCCAACATTAACACCTCCCATTCTCTGTCATTAGTGGGAGTTTGTTGACCTCAATGTCTCACAGACCTTTTATCTCTCTATTTCACTTTTTTTTTCAGTACACACTTCACTGCAGCTCCATGAAATCATGACTGCAGTTTGATTTATAATGCAAGTTAATAACTGCAAAAATGAACATTGATTTTGCAAGATAACACGAATCAAAAACTATCTTAAACTATTTTCTTGAAATATTTGAAATATATTCGCTAATGTTTTAGCTCACCCTCATCACACCTCATAAAACCTCCATTATAATTTTACTGTTTCAGCCTCAAACCATTTCGAATGCCCATTTGAGGAGCACACACCCCAGACTTCTGGCAGCCATTTGAGAAACAGTTTTAGGAGTTTAAAATCAGCAGGACCTTGATCTCTTTTGACAAGGGAATAAATTGACTAAACACCACGCTACACATTCCTGGACACCATTACACTCTGCATACTGAACTTGTCTGATCAGGGAACCTCGGCTGACAGCAGTGTGGATAGATGTAGGTTACATGCTCATACAATATGCATGGCCCTGAGCCAGTACCGTGGGACGATACTAATGCACCAAAGCTCTCTGCCCTCGGTGTGACAGATGAAGGCTGAGGTTTACACCAGCGCTGATGTTACGGGCTAAGAACCCCCAATGGAAGGTTCAGTGAGCATTGTAGACTGTGTGTCAGCATAAATTAAGACATTGGAGTATGAAGCGATCTGAGTGCTGCGAAGCTATGCAACATCAATGCCACGTGTGGTAAGGGAAGAGGTTTGGGGTTTCTTAAAATGCTGTTACCAGAAAGGATGTTGATTCTGAAGCCTCATGCACACCCTCAAACTTTTGCATGCATTCAGAATGACACTTACCACAGAGTACTCAAGAGAGTGAGACTATTGATCACTTCGTTTACAAGGTTTCAGGCCTTCATCAAGCAAAATTCTGCAAAATAAATTTTGCCTGACAAAAGATTGAAAGAGTTCAAGATGTTTTATTTTGTTTGTATACAGTCACAGACAATTTTGCTATTCATTCTCTTTCCCAGCAGTCCTGATGTTTTTACCCTCACTTGCTGAGCTACTCATGGCAGCCATATGTTGATAGTACACCCTGAACTACACTGATTTGTTTGTTGTTGTAAAGGCTGTCAAAGAATTCCAACATTTGTGCTACAAGTAATACTAGTATACTTGACATCCCAGAAGCAGCATGTTTCAGGGACATTATGGAAAAACTGGGGCCCACGACAAACATGAAAAAAGCCACCAGCCACACAACACTGATTGAAATTTGAAGAGGATGTGCATTGGTGGTTTTCTTTTCAACAGGCCAGATTGCACAAACTCTACAGAGAGAAACCAAGTCTGTGTAATTTTTTTTGTTGTTGCAAACTTTCCATTTTGGCAAGGAAAAGTTAAATAATTGACAAAGAAAATTTTGATTCATTCGTCAGAAAATTGTGAGGGTTATGGAGCATGTTTTGCGTTTTGGCTTTCTCTGCCTCCTGTGTCTGTGTTTTTTGATGGGCGTGTGGTTTTTTCTGTGCAGGCTGGGCGGAGCCAAGTCGGAGAGGGACACTCTCACACTGACAGCTGTGGCTCATCAGCTCATCAGCGGAGTACCTCAAATACGAGTGTCTCACAGAACTCCAGTGCCAGATGATTGTGATGCATCCTTAGTGGTACAGTCAGGCCGCTTAGCTGCTACACTTTGTTGAGCCTCTAGCTAAGTTTGTGTTTTTCGAGTTTCGAGTAATTCGTGTTTTCTTAGTGTGCCTCCAGCGCCCCCCTTCGGCTCCAGCCTCCAGCGCTCCACTTGCCACACCAGCCTTATCGCCCACCGGCCTCACTACGGAATTCACAGCTACGAGCACCCTCACGAGAAGTACCCCTCTTCGAGCACCAACTCCGGGAAAAACCTCCATTGGGAAGGATTGACCACGAGCACCGTCCCCTGAGCACCGTTTCTGCACGCACCGTCCTCGGAATCCCCCTCCACGCCTCCCTCCCCAGCACAACCTCAGCGGCACTCCCCTCACGGATCTCAGCACGGACGACCCCCCCAACCCCCCGCACCCCCTCGACTGGCACTCCTGCACCAGATTCCTCCTCTTGGTGACCTCCACTCCCTCACCTTTATTAATAAACCTATTCTTTGTAACCTGTTTCTCCTGCCTCCCCTTTTCCTTCGGGTCCGCCCGTACGGCTACAGCACACGGGCCGTCAGAAAATGTCACGAAAGATAAGGTGCAGCTCCTGTTATCTTGGACCTGCTTCAAAATTTTTCTCACACACATTTGACTATGATGGTTCTGTGGTGTGTCAGCCATAAATCATTTTTCTTGGAGCTGTTGGAGGTTTAGTATCTTGCTGCAGGCACTTTGGCAGAGCTGGTGGGTGCCAAAAACGAGACAGCTGGATTATGTGTTGCACATATCTACCTCTAAGCGGCTTCAGAATCCCGTCACCCTCTGCCAGTGATGAAACGCTCTCACCCGAAGTACAACTGAAAGGTTAAAAGAATAACTTGATGAATGGTTGCCAGAGTTGAATGCGACCCAGGTTAATGTTTGGTTGTTGAAACTGCATGCTGGTACTGATAATAAAATGAAGAGTAGACTACAAATGTACACTTTTGCACTGACTTGACATGTGCTCTGGCAGATTTCACGTTGCCATGTTGATTTTGTTACGATCAAATATTTTATATTCATGTTTTAATCTGTTATTGTCTTAATCTCTTATTATCTTAAGGCATAATCAACATAACTTGTAAACAATTGCAGCATGAGAAAACGTAGGTAGAAACAGAATTTGTTGGCTTGTGTATATTTCTCTGGCACAAGCAGGTATCTGCAGGAGGGAGAAACTGAAGGTGCTCAACAGTTGGGTGCTGAGTGGCAAGTTTCTGCACCTACAAGATGGTGGAAGAAGGCCCAAGGACACGGAGGAACCAATGAGCTAGCTGCAACACATTCTGTGCACATGCTTATGTAATAGTATAAGTACACTGGATCAGGGAGAGGCAGTCAGTCAGACTTGGTGCCCTGACATTAACTCTGTTGGTGCTAGAGTGAGAGGCTTGATTCCCCCTATAAAGGGGGGCTTTCTTGAGCATAGCTTCAAACTTATGGTTGCTGCAGCCGTCAGATTTCCACAGAGGTTGTTGTAGTACTTTGGGCTACAAGAAATAAAAGCTGTAATCTATTGATTCTTTGAACTGGAGTTAGGTGTGGTATAAAATTGAATCAGAACTTATGGTTGTGGCAGAAACATCTGTAGAGAGGTGACTATATACTCAGGGTGCAAAATTCAAACCATCTTAAAAAGGAAGCATTTCTATGACAGAATATTATCTAGCCTAACTTTGGTATAAGACCGATGTGTGCTCTCAGTGTGTTTCATGTCAAAACAAAAGTATTCTTGGGTGTTACATGTGTGAAGTGAATGAGAACATGTGTCATGGGATTAGTTAGACTGCTTGACCCAAATGCAGAAACAACACTCGGGAGAGGTGGAATTAGAGAAATGAGGTTTATTGCAGAAACTGAACATGCAATGATGAGGTTGAAAAACAAAGCGGGGGTGGTACCGGTTATGAGCTGATGGTCCAGGCAGTTACACTGAAGCACGGAGGGAGGCACGAAGGGAAGCTCGGAAGAAAACTTGGATGGAAACACGGGAAAAAACTTGGGAGGGAGGCTTGAAGTGACCATGCTGGTTAACACTCAGGCCCAGAGTGCACGGTGACAAGTCCTCTTATCCACAGAGTGACGAGCCAAATGAATCGCAGGTGTGTAGACCACACACCTGCGGGGAATCAGTCACGGAAGGGTAAAGTTCCTCCAGGACGCCCTCTGGTGGACGCCTGGAGGAGAACATAAACACAGGGGCCCCACAAACCACCATTCCCTGACAACATGAAGATAAGGAGTGGGGGGAACAGCAGCCACTGATGAAAGATAGCAGCCAAAAAGGCAGAGAAGACATAAAGACTTCTAAATAGTGTTGTTGTCATTTGTTTGTGAAACCTAAAACCATCAAAGGCCAAATTTTCAGTTGCCATAATGGCTTCAGCAGCTGTCTGTGGAATCTAGATAAAACATGTGTTTTTGTTTTTATAACAACTCAAGGAAGTTTGCCGCTTGTGTGCTTCACAAGAAGGAAGATGCGTACAATCCAAGAGTTCTAAAGCTACTGTCAGCATAACCACAAAAAGGAAGCCATCTCTGCAGGGTGGCAGGATGTTTAACCAGCACGACTGCTGAAGCCACAGACCTTATAAACAATCATATGCACTGACTGGCTGCAGCACATTCACATACATACACAAAGGCCAAAATACAGTGATATGCAGTTAAAGTGTCTTTAAAGCATGGAAGATCTGCAAAATTTTAAACTTGAGAAAAATCTGGATAGGAGAGCTGCAGTCAGATATTTACAAAGATTCCTCTAATGTGGTGACATTTAGTTTGATTCTATTTATTACAGCAAATGAGATGTAAGACTTAAAAAAGACTTATGATTTGAGTGAACCACGAAAATGCTTGTTCTATTTTGACTAAATTTTGATGCTGTCTATTGTTAATTATTAAATTTCACCAATTATTGTCTTTATGGTAAGTCTGCACAGCTTCTCCAGGCAGCAAACAGGGATAGAAACAATATTACTCAGTGCATAATGATACAGATTTGCCATTCAAGCTTTAGAAGCGTCTGTCACGTACATTAGTCCATCTCTATCATTTGCTTTTGACAAACATTGACTACCTTGTCAGGTTGCACTGTGACAAAAACAATGTTTCGAAAAAAAGTGAACTTTCATGCTTCTCACATCATGTTCTCCTTGGAGCCGGAGCTTTTTGATGATTCCTTGAAGGCAACATCAAACCAAAGGAATCAAATTCAGAGAGACTGGAGGGTATGTAGGAAGAAAGACATTTGTGATGTGCATATCTGCAGATGTTGGTTAATAAAATGGAAGCTCCTGGTGTTGAAGGCATGTTGAAATATGCACTGAGAGTTTACATTTAAATGAATTATTCATTTCAGGTGTGACAGCAGTGCCGTTCATTGATTTAGATAGTGTATTCTGTCTTATAAAGCAGCAGCCACAGATAAGAACATCAGACACTCAATGGTCTTGTTACTTTTTCTCTGCCATGTTCTGTTTTTCACTGTGATGCAGAATGAAGGCTACATCCCTATTAGTGAAGTGGTTGCCATGTCCACTCCTTTATCATTCGCTCAGTTACTTTTTTCAGCTGCTCCCAAGCACTGTGTTCACATCGACATTCGATGTTGTTGGGCTCCCACTCAATTGTTACATTCTGCAATTCTAGCACAGCCGTGTATTCAAAAGTATCTCGTTTCAATACTAATCTTTTTTCGTACTGACTGCACTGAAAAGCTCCTTCTTGCTGCTTCACAGTGCATCCATTTTAGTCACAGTAAATGTTCGATGACAGAAATAAAATGAAGCAAATTTGCTTCACTCCAACAGCATGTAATTCAAAAGTCTCTGCTTGGTAATCAATATTCATGCAATAAATACACAGAATGCTAAAATATTTTTTTTCTTCACTTACAAGCTACTAATGCTAAGGCTTACAGTTATTTAACAGACTTCCATTGTGACTGGTTAATTTGAAGAAACACTCATAATCAATTTTCTACTAAGCAAATTGCCTAAATTCATGAAGTTCATGCATACCTCGACATGTCTGTGCCATTTTAATCAAGTGTAAGAGGCACTAAATCACATGCATGGAATATGCTTCCTATCCGTTTACTTTTCAACAAACATTTTACTAATGTGTCACTGGAATCTGAGTGGAGTCTGCATACACTCAGATATAGACCAACTGTATCTAGAGAAAGCATCACCTTCCTTGGAAGTTGTCCTTTTTCATTGTTTTTCAACATTGAATCATGGTCAATTTAATTTGGCTTATTTTTAAACAAACATTTGCAAAAAAAAAAAAAAAACTTAAAAAAAAAAAAGTAATGTCAGTTAATTAAAAATCTGAAATGTAAAATAAGTGATTGTGTAACCTCAATTTGAAGCATGGCAGTGGCAACATCATGATGTGAGGATGCTTCACAGCAGCAGGTGTGACAGGTTTGTAAGGGTAAAGGATAAACTGAATGCAGAAAATTATTGGGAAATCCTTGAAGAGAACCTGATGCAGTCTGTTTGAGAACTGCCACTTAGGAAAAGATTTATTTTCCAGCAACACAATGACTCAAAGCATGGTGTAGCCAAAGATACACAAAAATGGTCTATGGACATCTTTCAGCTCATGTTTTCATATCTTTACTGTTTTGTTTCAATCTCGTTACTCTTGTCGAAGCAAAGTTTCTAGAAGCAGTGGAGCTGTTTTTTTGTTTTTTTACCAGTAAAAGCTCAAATAAATGCTACCTGCTTGGCACCAAACAGCAGACACACAGTTAGCACCTGGCTGATGAACACAGTGGGGCATTGCGCTGATGAAAAGGCAGATATTTCCCACAGGAACTGGTGGAGACAGGGACACCAGTATCATTAAAAATGAATGCTAATGTTGCTACTAAATGTGTAAATAGGCAACTGTGTGCGAGCATGTTTGCCAACAACTTAGTTGGTAATATGCCCAAACTATGTTTACTACTTGTGCTGGCCCAAGGTAACCATAAGTATTCATTAATGCAGGTTAAATCTGTGTTCCATGCACTAATTTTCACAGGTATACATATATATTGCTTATTTCAATCATGCATATTTTAAAGCTTGAAACACTACACTGGGATCAGAAATTTTAGAGTCATACAACTGAACAGATGTGCTGTGTATGTCTTGTGACAAGAAATAGATGCAAAACTGAGGTTAAGCAAAATATATTTAAAACACAGTTTTTACTGTCATTTATAGTAATTACTGACATTTAGACTCTGGGTAATCACAGTGAACAGTTGGTTTGAAATCAAACACGACACCAATCAGCAGTGTGGCTCTCTGTCTGCCTGCTTTAATTCAGACCACAACTTCATGTCTGCTGAATGAAACTACAGAAATGTGTCCAAGCAGCAACACTTAATGCCTTTTAACACTTTGACAAGCAACTGCAATCCATAGATGCCATTACCTTTTTGACATCACTGTTTTCACACAAGCACAAGGGCACACATACAGAAAAATGCATGTGAACTAAAGGAAGCAAATTTATTTCAATTCACTAACATCAAACAACAGAACACCTGGCAGAGCAACACGAAACAAAGAGAGGCATGCCTGAAATACATAGGGTTGTATATTTCAGTAGAAATGAAAAAAAGGGCTAAAGGAAAGTGTTGGGGTTCTAGTAGTGTGTGGCAGTTTATTGCTTGTTTTTTTCTGCTGTATGTGCTGTGCATGTTTTTTCAGGCTGGGCGGAGCCATGGCTAAGGAGGACTCGCTCGTTAATTCACTGCACCTGTCTCCTGTTGCAATCAGCGCTGCTTTTAAGCCAGTTTCTTCCTGCACTGTCGCGCCAGACGATTCACTCTGCTTCGAGCAGTAGAGCAGTCAAAGAACTGTTTTTCTAGATCTCGAGTTGTTTGTTCCTGATTGTTAATCCTTGCCTCTCGTTTCCGTCGCTACCCCAGAGCCTCCACAGCCTAGTGGAGTTTCTCCTAACAGAATCGTCTGGCCACCATGGACCCAGCGACCCCTGACACCTTAAAGGAAGCAATCAGTTCTCAAGGGATTCTTCTCGGAAAGCATGAGCACATGTTGGTGAGAGTTATGGACTCACTTCCAGAACTATCTCACAGTGTGATGTAGCTGTCGGTCCAGATGAACCAGAGGTCTCTGCGCCGAGCCACAGCGCTAGCGCACCCCCCCCGGTGAGTAGCCCTTCTGTTCCCGTTGCACCTTCTCCTCTTTCCGAACCTCGGGTTCCCACACCAGAACCTTATTCTTGCTAAATTGTACGTCAGTATTTGATTTACAGCCAGCCCGTTACCCTAATGATAAAGCTAAAATAGCCTTTTGTGTTAATCTGTTGTGGGGAAGAGCGGTGCAGTGGGCCACTTCTCTGTGGAACGGACAATCTTCCCTCCTCAATTCGTTTAATGATTTTACTAGTGAATTAGTGAAGATTTTTGACCACCCCGTTAAAGGGAGTGAGGTGCTCAGTCTGCTCTTTGATCTTAAACAAGGCTCACAATCTGCAGCTGAGTTTTCTATCACTTTTCGTATTTTAGCGGCTGACTGAGTGGGATGAACCCGCATTTAAGACTTTGTTTGCTCAAAATTTGTCTGAGGAACTAAAAGATGAGTTGGCTTCCCGAGACGAGCCTACCTCTCTCGAGGAGTTAATCTCTTTATCCATAAAAACTGACAATAGTTTACATGCGAGAGAGAGTTGCACGGGTGCGGGGGGCTTCATTGGGCAAGGATTTGGCTTCCTTGTCCCTCTCTGAAGTTGGAGACGTCGCAGGAGGATGCCAGTTGCTCGCAGGCGGAACCCATGCAGCTGGGACGAGCTTGTTTAACTCAATCTGAACGCCAGCGATGTATGTGACAGAGACTGTCTGTACTGTGGACAACCAGGACATTACAACGCCCAGTGTATGGCGCCGTTAAACGGGGTGGCTCACCAGTGAGAGAGGGCGTCCTGGTGAGTAAAACTGATGTTGGTTCTAGCCCTCATTCTCGCGCATCTTTTCCTGCCAATTTGAGCTTTAATAATGGTTCCCTACCCCTGTGTCATGTCTCGTACCAGGTGTTAGGTTTTATTTGGTTTTTTGTCTTATATTTGTGTTGTCTCGTGGCTTTTATTTTGAAACCT
>NW_007577734.1:633249-645378 GCF_000690725.1 Stegastes partitus | reverse complement strand
CAGTTCGCCTTGTCATTGAGTCAAGCTTCACGTTCTAGCCCTCTTCATGTCCAGGATTTCCCCGTTCATGTCCCTTGTGGAAATTACTGTCAGGTTTTGTATTTTGTTTGCTACTTTGTATTCAGCATCTTCCCTAGTCAAGTGTTTGAGTTGTTACTTTGTTTAGAAAGATTGTTTAGTTTTTCCTCATTGAGTGATTTTTAGTTTGTATTTCCTCATTCGAGTGATTTTTGGTTCTTTATTCTCCTCGTTATAGAGTGACGCTTTGAGTTTTGGTTTTTTATTGTTGAATGACATTTCTGTTGATACTTCTGTAAATAAATCAGTTTGAGAACGTTTTTGGAGTCGTGCATTTGGGTTCGCCTTTTTGTGGTCTTGTCACCCTACGAGTTTTCATTGACTCTGGTGCAGATGATAATTTCATGGACTCTCAATTTGCTAAACAAGCTCAGATTCCTCTTAAGCTCCTGGAGATGCCTAAGGATGTAAATGCCTTGGATGGCCGTCTCATCACCTGAATCACTCATCGAACCAGCACCAGCAATCATAGCGAAACTATATCTTTTCTGATAATTCCATCCCCCTACTCCCCTCTGGCAATAGGTATTCCCTGGTTGGTTCATCATAATCCTCATGTCGATTGGAAGTCTTCCTCGATTGTAAGTTGGAGTGTTGCATGCCATGCTAGTTGCCTCAAAGCAGCCACACCTAGTTCTCACATCTCCAAACCAGCACCACCTCCGCCGGATCTCTTAACTGTTACCATGACTAAGCTTCTGTTTTCAGCAAGGGACCTGACACACGGACCCTTCCCCCTCATCGCCACTACGATTGTGCAATCGACCTGTTACCTGGAGCCCCTCTCCCTAACAGTAGGTTGTATAATCTAGGCCGGAGAAGGAGGCCATGGAGATATACATCAATGACTCACTGGCAGCCGGTCTGATTTGTCCCTCCACATCTCCTCTCGGTTACAGTTTTTTCTTTGAGTAAGAAAGACAAGACTCTCAGACCATGTAATGACTTTCGCGGAGTTAACGAAATCACAGTTAAAAATAAGACTCCACTTCCTCTGATTGACCCATCGTTTGAACCGTTATGTCATGCTCAAGTGTTTACGAAGTTGGATTTAAGGAATGCTTATCATTTGATCCGGATCAGAGAGGGGGATGAGTGGAAGACGGCCTTTAATACTCCCCTGGGACACTTTGAGTATCTGGTCATGCCATTTGGTCTTACTAATGGCCCTGTTATTTTTCAGGCCATGATGAACGACCTATTCCAAGATATGCTTAACCCTTTTGTTTATTTACCTGGACGATATTCTTATCTTTTCAAGTTCTCTCGAGGAACATAAGCAGCACGTCAGATTGGTGTTACAGCGGCTTCTGGAGAATCGTCTGTTTGTGAAACCTGAGAAATATGAGTTTCATGTGCCTTCTGTGGGGTTCTTGGGCTACATTATTGCTCAAGGTCAGCTGAAACCAGACCCTGTTAAGATTTAGGCTGTTCAAGAGTGGCCCCAGCCAACTGGAAGGAACTACAGAGGTTTCTCGGATTTGCTAATTTTTTATCTTCGATTCATTCGAGATTATAGTAAAGTTGCAGCCCCTTTAACCACTCTGACGTCTGAAGTCTCCTTTTAGGTGGACACCTGAGGCCGCGGCGGCCTTTCTACGACTAAAAGACCTGTTCACCAGCGCCCCATCCTTCGACACCCAAATCTAGAGCTACCATTTGTGGTGGAGGTTGACGCCTCGGACATTGGTGTGGGAGCTGTGTTATCACAGCAGGATCCAGCCACACAGGATCTTCACCTGTGTGTCTTCTCCAGACGGCTGTCCCCGGCAGAGAACTATGATGTGGGAAACCGAGAACTGTTGGCAGTCGTTCTCGGGCTCCAGGAGTGGAGACATTGGCTTGAGGGGGCTAAGCATTCTTTCATAATCTGGACAGATCCTAAAAATTTAGCATGCTTACGTTCTTACGTTACGTCACCAACCCCTTGCTGGTTTACTGCATCCTCTGCCCATCCCCAGCCGGCCGTGGTCTCACATTGCTGTGGATTTCATTACCGGCCTCCCGCCATCAGAAGGTAATGACACCATTTTAACTGTTGACTGGTTCTCCAAGGCTGCTCATTATATTCCCCTCCCTAAACTCCCGTCAGCCTTGGAGACCGGAACTCCTTGTTAATCATGTCTTTAGACTTCACGGGATTCCTTTGATGTCGTGTCAGACAATGGACCTCAGTTCTCCACACAAGTGTGGTCTGCATTCTGTAAGGCGGTTGGTGCTACTGCCAGTCTCACCTCGGGATACCACCCCCAGTCTAACGGGCAAACGGAGCAAGCTAGTCAACACCTGGAGTCAACCTTGTGCTGTGTGGCAGCCCAACCCAGTGTCAGGAGCTCCTTTTTAACGTGGATGAAGTATGCCCACAATTCCCTCACCTGCGCAGCCACTGGTATGTCTCCCTTTATGATTACTTGTGCTTTTCAAACCCCCATCTTCCCAGATCAAGAAGAGGTAGCCCTACCGTCTGTCCGTGAGCACCTGCGGAGAATGAAGGAGGTGTGGCGTTGTGCTCGCGCGGCCCTCTCCAGGACGGCAGAGGCCAATAAGAGACTGGCTGACCGCCACAGGACCCCTGCTACTGAGCATCACGTTGAACAGGTATGGTTGTCTTCTTGTGACCTCCCCTTGCAGGTGGAGTCCAAGAAGCTAGCTCCGCATTATGTGGGTCCTTTCACAGTCGCCAAAGTGATCAACCCCTCCACGGTGCGACTGACCCTCCCTGAGTCTATGAAGATTCAGCCCACGTTCCATGTGTCACTTCTCAAGCCGGTTGTGACTAGTCCTTTGAGTTCGCCGACCGTTTCCCCCCCAACCCCGGCTCATTGATGACCGTCCTGCCTATACGATCTCCAGGATCCTGGACGTGAAGCCTTGTGGACGTGGGTTCCAATACCTGGTTGACTGGGAAGGATATGGTCCTGAAGAGAGGTCATGGATTTCCCGACAGCTTATCTTGGACCCGACTCTACTGTCGGATTTTTATAGGGCCCACCCAGACAAGCCTGGTCGGACGCCAGGAGACGTCCGTTGAGGGGGGCACTGTTGGGGTTCTAGTAGTGTGGCAGTTTATTGCTTTTTTCTGCTGTATGTGCTGTGCATGTTTTTTCAGGCTGGGCGGAGTCATGGCTAAGGAGGACTCGCTCGTTAATTCACCGCACCTGTCTCCTGTTGCAATCAGCGCTGCTTTTAAGCCAGTTTCTCCCTGCACTGCAGCGCCAGACGATTCACTCTGCTTCGAGCAGTAGATCGGCCAAACACCTGTTTTTCTAGATCTTGAGTTGTTTGTTCCTGATTGTTAATCCTTGCCTCTCGTTCCCTTCGCTTACCCCAGAGCCTCCACAGCCTGACGCCGTTCCCAGCTCTGCCACCACGACTCCGCCACCAGCCACAGCACTCCGGTCGCATTCACGGGCTTTCCCATTCATCGAGCACCTTTCCCCTGGAGCATGGATTTCCCCGCACTGGACCACTTTACCTGGAGTCCCCGGATCCCCCCTCACCTCCTCCACTGAAGGACCTTCGAGCACGGACACTCCTCTCCCCCCCGCTTCCTTGGTGTTTCACAATAAACCTTTTTTGTCACCACTCCCACTTCATCTGTCGCATTCTGGGTCACTCTAGGCATATTAGGAGTTTCTTCTAACAGAAAGTAAATAAATTACGGTGCCATGGTGTAATTGTAAGACAGGACAATAAATTATTAAGAGACAAGCAGATCTGACAACAGGTGAAATTGGAAAACAAGACCTGACTTTGAGAAAGTGGTTTGGATGGAACGCCATTCAGAAATACAAAGCAGCTGATTTCAACTGTTTCTGAAATGGTGTGCTTCTAATGGAGATGAGGATGGTGGGTTAATTTGAGTCTTTTTTAAGATTCAGTGCATTTCTCTGGTTCAGCGTAATGCAGTTGGGGACTGTCAGTGTGCCAGCAGGCAGCCCACAGCAAAACATGCCCTCCTGTCCATGCTGGGGGTGTCTGCTGCCTTTCCTCTGTATGTCATCAGACTGGATCATTCAAGGCTACACACCCACCCAGTCAGGTTGATCTCAAAAAGCATGGTAGAAGCTACAGCGGCCACATATACAGTTATGGTTTCTTGGAAAGAGAGACTCACCACTTAGAGAGTCCTGAATAGAAATCTATGGGAGAATTCTGTAATGCAGAATGTAATGTTTTATGACATGTCTTGTTCCTCCCCTCAAAATAGGTGATTGTCTGCTTTGTAACAGCGAAACTGGGAAACTTTTAACCAATCATGTTGCACTGACTCAAGTTTAATGTTGCAAAACTGTGTGCATGCATCATAGAAGTATGACCTGCAGGGAAAAATGCTTAATAAAAATTATTTTGGGGCAAAGTCGCTTGACTTTCAAAGCATTTTTTTCAAATTAGATTTGACTGCTGATGCTATACAAAGCAAATTTTATGTCCCTATTATCATCAAAACTGCAGTTAGGGTTCTCTATCCATTCATTTAATCAGGGACTTGGTCTTGTTAAACCAAAATAAGTGCCCAGGAGCATTGTCAAGATGGCTGAGACTTACCTATAAGGACTTTGATATAAAAATAATATATAAAGATATAAGATCTAAAATACTTTTTTTATAACAATAATTAAAAAAAGAAAAAGTTAGCATGTAAACAATTGCATTAGTATTAAAATAGTATAACATACATTACTATTACCGTGATCCCATAAAAAAAACATGTAGCAGTGCAGGAGATAATTTTCAATCTGTCTATTGTGTCTCTCCCCTCCTCTAACCTCATTTAAACGGAAAATGTATTCTTTTATTTTGTAGAAACTGTTATTAGTAGTATTATTACTAATATTGTTGTAATCATATATTTTAAACAACTGCAAGCAGTGTAGCATACCTCATTGTGGTGATCCGAGTTTTGTGCTTTGTGAGAGACTGTGTTTAGTGAATGTCCTTATTGTTTCTTGTGGATGCGACTGTTTTTTCAGGCTGGGCGCGGACGGGAGAGCTCTCACTCACTCTCCTCCAACCCTGATGCGCATCAGTAAACAGCGCTAGATAAAGCCTGCCTCCACCTGTTCTCCAGCGCCAGTGGATTATCCTCCTTTGAGTGGTAACAGGCCAGCAGAGAGCTTAGAAACTTCATGCTTTGTGTAACTTGCTTTGTCTGACGTCTGCGTTATTCCCTGAACCTCTCCGACAGATCCCCAGCCCCAGCTCTGGCAGCCGAACCCCAGCCTCAGCCTTCCTGCCTCCTGCCTCCTGGTCCATCTTGGAAACCTCCCCTGGAATTCCCTCCCTCACTCGGCTTCCCTCACAAGCTTCCTGGTGTCCCCAGCTTCCCTGCAGCCTTTAAGTAAAATCCTCTTTTCTTCACTCCCAACCCTGTGTTGCATTTTTGGATGCCTCCTAGACTGAACCTTAACACTCATGTTTGTAATTCCAAACTAAAAACTGTGTCATGACCACGGTGCAGTTTGAATTCCTTGATAAAAACACAAAATATGACTCATCTGACTGGGAACTAAAGCATCAGTGTTGACAAATGCCAGTTGACATAAGAACCCTTCACTCGTACAACAACCTGAGATTTAGATTTGATTAGATTAGATTAGATAGAACTTTATTCATCCCTTTGGTAGGGTACCTCAGGGAAATTGATGTACTAGCAACAACACAACACCAACACAACATTAGTAATAATAATAATAATAATAATAATAATAGATACAATAACAGTGCCAAAGTGTATCTCACCCCAGTGTCCTCACCCCTCGCTCTCCACCTCTCCCCGCTTGCTGCTCCTCCTCCTCCCCCCAAGCTCAGAGTTGAACAGTTTCATGGCTCGGGGGACAAAGGAGTTGTAGGTCTTGTTAGTTTTGCACCTGGGGAGGAGCAGCCTGTCGCTGAACTGGCTCCTCTGGGCGATGATGACAGTGTGCAGAGGGTGGCTGGCATCGTCCATGATGGCCAGCAGTTTGTTCAGTGTCCTCCTCTCTGCCACTGTCACCAGGGAGTCCAGTTTCATGCCCACTGCAGAGCTGGCCCGCCTGATTAATATGTCCAGCCTTGATGCGTTCCTTTTTGATGTGCTGCTGCCCCAGCACACCATGGCGTAGAAAAGGACGCTGGCGACCACCAACTGGTAGAACATCCACAGGAGTTTCCTGCAGATGTTGAACCTCCTCAGGAAGTACAGCCTGCTCTGTCCCCTCTAGTACAGGTAGTCTGTGTTGCATGTCCAGTCCAACTTGTTGTCCAGCCACAGCCCAAGGTACTTGTAGTTTGTACAAGTTCAACCTCATGTGCCTCAATCAGAACTGGTCGTGGGCATGGTCCAGATTCCATTCCATATAAAACGTGTTGCATGCAGGTTTGATAAGACAAGGTGCTGTAACAGCATAAAAGTAGTGTAAGTGCACAGGGCAGTCCTGCCAGTGGGTTCAACATTAACTATCAAACTGTAATATCCAAAGTCGTAGTAGAAGGTGAAGTTCTATGCTCGACTGGAAATCCACTGGAACAGAGTGAGAATCAGACTTGGCAGCCAATTAGATTTGAGCAGATGTTGGCTGTTTTCTGGAGGCACTTGCTGTGTTTTTGAGCCCATATTTATTTTGTCCTCTGATAGACAGAGGGACAAAAGGAGAGAAAGCAATGGGGGCAGTGAATGAGAAGACAGGGAGACAATGGATAAGAGAAAAAAAAAAAAGGGTAGGAGAGAGTAAGAAAATGACAAGAAAGAGAATAGGAAAACACTACATGATGAGGGAGATGAAGAATGACTGACACAAACTGCCCTTTTCTGCCTCAGGGAGCAGAAATCCCATGGCTGCCTTTGTTGAGAAACTAGAAGCTCGTATTTGTGCACAAACGTGTGTGTGTGTGTGTGTGTGTGTGTGTTTGTGTGCACTGAAGGAGCTGTTAGTAAGACTTTTTGTCAGTAGGGGAGCAACTCTGCTGTCTTTTAAGTGCGACCTCTGAACTCAGGCAACCATACAAGTTGAAAGAACATCCAGTGAAACAGTGATGACACAGGTGAGAGAACATGCATGGGTTTGCGGGTTGAGGTCATAGACTGTATAAAAGATGGACGTAGCAACCGGCCCTGAAAAAGGAAGCCAACCCGGAAGTGTCAAAAACCTGCAGTACCACTACGTCCGCTAGTTGCTGGCTCCGAAAAGCCCTGGCTCCCATAGAGCCCAATTGTAAATGGAGAGATCACAGATCACGAAATACCGCTTTCCTACAGCTCAGGATTTTTTTCCCGTTCGTTTTCATGGTCAAATCCAGAGATCAGGTGGCCAATCTGAAAATAAATCAATACTGAATTTTAAATAAATCGTCAAAATTTTGCAGGACAAGGGGCGTGGCTGGCTTGATTGACAGTCTGATCAGGAACTATTGACAGGTCGTAGGGAAGAGGCAGCCTGGAGTCTCATTCACCGTAAACTCAGGTCTCCTCCTCGTTTGGATTTACTTCTGATATAATTAACTGTTAGACTGTCGTTATTTACCCGGGGGTAGCAGCACATTTTTCAGCAAGTTTTACTTTCCGCTGGCTGGTTTTAGCCAGTGTTCAGTTCACAGTAATTCAGACCTTCGGCTGATTGAACCAAAGAAACTGAAAGGATTCGTTCCCGTGTATGCTGCGGGCTGATGCGATGGGCCTGCGTGGCTGTACGCTCCCCCCAGTGTCTGAGCTGTGACACCTCCCATCTCGAAAATCCTCCCCCGTCCCACACGTGCAAGTCTTCGAGTCTTTGTTGTGATGTTTTTATTATGTTGCTTATGTGCTGAGGTGTTTTTTTTCCTAATCCCACACTGTGCCCCCCTAGAGGAGCCTAGTTTGGGAATTGCCTTTTTTTCCCCTCATGTCCCCTCATTTTCCTTTTCTTATCTAATGATAAGGGGCGCTGCTCATGCTGGCTGATCCGACAGTTTCTCCCTCCTGTCTCCCCCTGTTAATGGTCACTGTCTTTTTATGTTTCTTGGACAGGATGTAATTGTAACATATAATTTCACTGAGGTACCCTACCAAAGGGATCAATAAAGTTCAATCTATCTAAATGTTAATTTTCTTGTTTTGCCGGTTTTAATGCACTTTAACTGCAACCTTAGTTAGCATCCAGTAAATATTAGCTTTAATGTGAATTAGCGATGCTAACCGAGCTAGCTGACAGTCGTAGCCTGGTTAAAGTTAAACATAGCAGCATTAAGCTAACGATGTCTGTGTTGTGTTTCATGTAATCAGGCTGAAGTGTGTTGTGTTATTGTGATGTAGTACACTGAGTGAATAAAACTGTGGAGACGCTGGTTCACTTTAATGTAACATATAGGAAACTTAAACGTGATTAAACAGTAACGTTCATGTTCTATCAGTAGTCCTGAATATCTGCTGTGTGATGTTTAACTGATAAAACTGTTCATCTACACTCAGGCCTTTTTCCTTCTTTAGGTGCTTGGAAAACTATACATGAAATAGAAAATGTTTCCAGGGTTCATTCACATGAACCTCTGCTGTTGATGCTGATACTGTGACCTCTTCCTTCACCTCAGGTGTCTCATGTTCACTGAAGATCTTCTGAGTGAAGCCAGCAGAAGGAAAACCTCATCTGGAGTCGTTCATCTGGTTGTGAAGAAGGAGACTGAATGGACATCATCCTCAGTGAGCCAATTCCAGTTCAGCTTTCACTGACAGAAGGACAGACCAGCTGTTTCAGCAGTTTGTTCTTCTCTGTTCTTAGTATTCACAGGTTCCATTTATCACCTTTAACTTCATCTCTGCTGTTGTTGCATCATTACAACACAGAGAACATGCTGCTGTCATTTATAGCAGATATGCAGCATTGAAACATCAACACATTCAGGACAAGAGCTTCATTAATATGTTTATTACACATTTAAAAATGACATTATTTAAACAATTCTGAACAGGAAAGATGTGTCAAAGTATGTAATAGATGGATGAAATAAAAGTGTTGCCCAGCCTACAGTGGAGTGTAAATACTTAACAGTCATAAGATAAGTGTGCTTTATGAAAAGAGGGAGCTGAAACTGAGCTCAACATTATTGTTATTACTGGAATTGAGGAGGACATCAGTGCTGCTCTTCCTCACAGGGATGAAGAAGGAGAGAAGACTCTTCACCACAGACAACCTCAGCTGAATGTTCATGTTCTCTGTAGATCTTAGATCACATCAGACTAGATGTTCCCAATGATCCACATCATGGCTGGAAGGAAAAGACACAAACAGTGAGAAAAAGATCTACAAGGTTCTTTCATTCCAACTGCTGGAACTTTAAATATGAGAGTGAACACAGCAGGATGTGACTGTAGCAAAATAGAAAGTGGAAGATTTTTAACACATTTTTTAATCTTAAGGAAATGCTTGTTTCCCTGGATGAAGCCAAAGAACATTTTACAGCCTTAGAAGGACAGTAAAGTTTATTCTTTTTATTCCAAAGTATGATAATGTGATTAATAGAGAAAAGGGAAACCAGCACTCTGATTACCAGTGATGGGAATAACGGTGTTAAAATAAATGGCGTTACTAACGGCATTATTTTTTTCAGTAACGAGTAATCTAGCTAATTAATATTTCCATCGTTACAATGCCGTTACCATTACCGACAATTAAATGGGGTGCGTTATAAACTAAAGCTACTCACTGAAGTTCTCGTCATCCGACTTGGTTCTCAGTCACAGGAGCGGCAAAGCTGTTCACTTTTTTGTGTAATGAGGGAGGAGGGAGGGGCGAGACAACCGCATAAAGGATGATGATTGGCTAAGATAGAGTAAGCATTTATGGTATGCCAATCAGAGGCAGTGTTCAGTTTACATACAAACCACACACGCACACAGCAGCCCCACCACACACCCAAACTAGCAAAAGTAAGTTGCAGCAATGGTGAGTCTGGAGGGAAAGTTGGCGCTTTCACAGTGGAAGTACAGACACTACTTTATTCTCCCTGAGGAAAAAGGCAAGATTGTACATGTAAAGTGTACATTATGTCCTGGAGCGAAGTGTTTGTCCACGTCTGTTGTAAGCAACTATAATCTAATGAAGCATCTCTCAACGACACACGCTTCTACAAAACCAGTGACCAAAAACACCATTGTTGACACTGTTGATGATGATAGCAGGCCAGTGGGCTGTACTACGAAGCGAGATTAGTGGGTTAGCGAGGTATGTTGAGCTTAAAGCGTTTTCAGTATCACGAAGGTAGTTCTCTTTTTACCTGGCTAGATCTCCATGGTAACTGACACCGTGGCGCTAGAGCTCCATGGTAACTGATGCTATGGAGCTAACCTGGTAGGGAGCAGGTTATGTTCAACATTTCGGATTTAAATCGGCTGAAAGAGCGTCTCCCTTTAACCAGATGTTTTCCTGACTGTTATTTTATCTGCTAACATGCTGAGTTGTGCATTACTAATATCACTGAATGAAGCCGTGTAGTTACAACATCGCGCAGTCAACAGAGATGGAGACAGAGCGCTCCACACAGGCAGTACTTGGCTGCTGATGCCAGTGTAGGTTGGCGGTCACAGTTCTGTTGCCACCATCGGCGCATGTGGCGGGGGTGTGCAGGTTGGGGCAGGTTGCGGCCGAAAATATATCATATGCCACCACAACAACCAAATATTCGGATATTTGGATGTTTGGGTCCAGCCCTACTGTAAATATCACGTTGCCATGGGAACCCGACATCTTAAGTCGGCAGTGCAGAAACACAAGTATGTTTTTTAAGTATGTTTGTTTGGCTCTGATTTGCTGTCAAGTCCGTTTAAACTGCTGCTACTGCAGCTGATAGAACAGATTAGAACATGGATTATTCTATTGGCATTTATTACAGAGGATATTCAATGTATAACAATAATTTTGATCTGATTGGGTATTAAAGTGATATCCTGCATTATGGGACAGTGTCAGACCTAAATGTACTTCAATACAAGATCAGGTTTAAATGTATGAAGTGCAACTGTCAGTTGGGAATAAGCAGCTGCATCGGTGAAATAATATATATTAACATGTTTGACAGTTTTCTACCAGCATTCCTGTCTTGCACCATTTGCAGTAGCTGTATTTTTTACAGTCATATATATATATTTTTAATACATATTCCTCATTGGGGCTGCAAGGTGGCGCAGTTGGTTAGCACTGTTGCCTCGCAACGAGAAGGTTGCCGGCTCGCGTTCCGGTGGGGGCACTGGGATTTCCCTGCGTGGAGTCTCCATGTTCTCCCCGTGCAGCGTGCGTTCTCTCCGGGTTCTCCGGCTTCCTCTCACAAGTCCAAAAACATGTTCAGGTTAATTGGTGATTCTAAATTGTCCGTAGGTGTGAATGTGAGTGTGCTTGTTGTCTGTCTCTTAGTGTAGCCCTGTGACAGACTGGCAACCTGTCCCCTGCCTTCGCCCTAAGTCAGCTGGGATAGACTCCAGCCCCCCCGCAACCCTAGTGAGGATTAAGCGTTGTGTAGATAATTGATGGATGGATGGATATTCCTCTTTGTGCGCCATTAAAACAACGTGTTGACTGAAGCAGCTGCACACGATCGTTTCATTTTGTGCAGAAGAGTCACGTCATGCGTTAAACGTCCCTTTTTGTGTGAATGCGCACAGAGTCTGAAGCAGAAAGCCTGAGCTGATAAAGAAAGTTGATAACCACCTTCGTGATACACACAATCCCTAGCTTGGATGCATGGATGGATGAGTGTGAGGAATTGAATGAATGAAAGAATGCTTAGGAGCTAAAGTTGGATTTGTCCAAGTAATTCATTTTTTTGGTACAATATTAAAAGTAATTCATATTGTTAAACTGTTTCTTTTGGCTTTAAAAAAAATACTTAAAGTACAGTATGTCTACCAGTTGTATGAAGGTTTAATTTACTTGATGTACACTACAGAGAGTTAAAGCACTTCATTGTTAAACTGTTTACTTTTATTTTAAGGAAAATACTTGAACAGTACAGTATGTACAGAGAGTTAAAAGCACTTAATTGTTATATTGTTAAACTATGTATTTTTCTGATGAAGAAAATACTTGAAGTACAGTATGTCTACCA
>NW_007577734.1:586178-633044 GCF_000690725.1 Stegastes partitus | reverse complement strand
TAATAAAGAGTTATGCAATAGTTACTTTCCCTGGTATCTAGTTACTTTTATGGTGGAGTAATTCAGTTACTAACTCAGTTACTTTTTGGGAGAAGTAACTAGTAACTATAACTAATTATTTTTTAAAAGTAACTTGCTCAACACTGCTGATTACATGAGCTCCTCTATCATCTGATAAACACTGTCGTAGAGAAAAAGTCTGCTGGACTGATTTACATTCAATAACAGTAACTGTGACTCACCTCTGAGGTTCAGTGTGATGCTCATGTCATGGTGATCAGACCTCAGTAACTTCACTGTTTCTGGAAGAGAAGGAATCATTTCAACAGATGTTTGTCTCAGTGAAATGAACAGAAGCTGTTAAAAACCAGAGAACAGAGACATGACCTGAGAGATTAACATTAATCAGTGTTCTGTGGTGTACCTTTAGCTTGGTTTAGTTTCTGCTGATCATTCCTGTCTGCCATGAGACGGCAGCAGTTAACAGACTGTATTAACGTTATCGATTCATTATGATTGATCAGCTGTGACCTACAGGAAGCTAGTCACAGACAACAGGTAAGTCATTTATAACGCTGACAAACCTGATGTAGCATCAGCGTTAACTAGTCAGGAAACGTAACCTGAGATTTACAGAACAACTTTTAAACACGATGTCAGATCCTGTTTCATCATCAGGGGCTCCAGTCTGAAGTTAACTTACAGTAACTTCAGCTACAGTAACGCAGGTCACTGCTTTATATGTAACATGGTCCAGACGTGGACAGAAAACCAGTTACTGAGACCACTTTCACTCTCACCTGTAGTTTAGCTCCACTTTGGCAGGCTAACGTTGTTAGCAGCAGCATCGGTAAACACAGCAGAAGCCGGTAAATGTGGGCGGGCAGTGAGTCCTCGGTTCTCAGTCCGTCTGACCCATAGATATATATAATAAAGGCTCAATGTCTCATCCGCGCTCTCGGCAAATGGAATTGCACGGCCACACTGGTGGCCATCTTGATTCGGTGCGCTCGCTCACCCATAACATTGTGTTGTAATGTTGCATGTACTTTTTAAGTAACCATAACTTGTTCAATTTTCTACCAATTTTCAAACGGTTTGGTTTGTTGTAAACGTCAGAAGTGTAGTTATAACACCGCAGTTGTGGATAATTATGGTACACTCTCATGGCCAGCAACAATTTGTATTTTAATTATTTTGTATTTTATTTGTATTTTTGTAATTTGAATTGTGGCCACGTAAACAACATTCGTAAGAAACCAAACCGTTTGTAAATCCGTCAAGATTTCAGCGAGATAAGAGTATTTATGTTTGTGCAGATCACTCACCTTCCTTCACATACCACAGGTTACACCAGAGAGCTTCCCTGTGGCAAGATGGCTGCCGGTGATCCCGTTCGAAACGCCGCCTTAAGACATGACAGTAGCTGCGTCCATCTTTTGTACAGACTATGGTTGAGGTTGAGCTCTGGAGGTTGAGCTGCTTTTAATTGGCTTTCCTTGATTTTCAACTTACTGTAACACTGGGACGGTTTATTGTGTGGTCTATGGCAGTCTGAGGTGTGTGTACGAGGCAGCGTGCAGTTTTCCTTTACACAATGTGAGATCGAGGACTAAAAAGTGAGAAATGTGAAGACTTAAAAAAAAAAAAAAAAAAGGACGAAAATGTAATGTTTGTTAGCAGCGTGTCTGAGAAACCCAATTTTTCAAAAAATGTGTAGTGAAACAATAGAGCAGTCAATGGCCATCAAATGGGCTCTGACTGGACAGCAAGGAACTGTAAACTTGTGGATTTTTCTTAACAATAGATGTATTCTGGATGTTCAATCAACTATCACATTCAATTTGTAGCTCCTCCGCAAAGAAATAAACAGAAGTGGCTTCAGAAAAGACAGGAAAACCGCATGCAGAGACGTATATGCTGAAAACCGACATTTACATAAAGCACAGCAATTCGCTCTGCATTAGAGCAGCATAACAGACACACCGTTCACTGTGAGTAATGCTAACAAATGCCGGTTTGACGTCACAGCATATAAAAAGCAAGATAAGCTTAAGGGGGAGTGTGAAACTGTACACTAGTGTATCTGTTCTCATTTGTCCCAGATGTGTGAGGAATTCTTATCATTAAGATCCTCGAGATATCGTGAGGAAACAGTAAATTTAGCGGCGCATTTACACCGTGAAACGCTCTTGGGGTGAATCATATTTGATGCAGAATACTTAACATGTGTTTATATCCATAATGTGTGTTTTGGTGGAAGGCCTTTACACTTATTCCATCTTCTAAAAATGATGTCATGCTGGAAATAGCTCTGTAACGATTATTGTAAACAAAACACAGAGACCTTCATGAGGAGAACGCTGAGTCTACATGAAGCTTCTGCCCAGTGCTCTACTTTAAACTCACACACATACACAGGCAGCCTCCTCATACGCTCGCGATGGTAACCATGACAATTTAGCTGCTTTAGCTTTATCATCACCCACACTCTCTCCATCCATCTCCTTCTCTGTCTCACCCTGCTTTTATTCTGTGTTTTGTAGGGCAGCTCTCCTAGGTCTTTGTGGAGGAGAAACTAGGCTACCAAAAGCAACTTTTTTTTTTCCCTGTACTTTTCTGATAAAAATATAAATTGTCCTTTCTTGCCTGCTTCTTGCTATCCCGAATACCCTCTCATAGTTCAAATCCTGTTAAACTCAGGAAGAGCTTAGTCGCGGTTTGAGGTATGACCCTGATGTTCTTCTATCCCCATTCCTTTTCTTGTCTCTTTGCGTTTTCCTCTCTCTCCTCAAGTCTCCCCCTCTGTCCTAACCCCACGTAGTCTCTGTTTCTCTATTTGTCTCTATTTCCGTCCCCTCATATTGCTACCCCTGTGAGTTGCGTTCCAATCCCTCTGCTTGCTTTTAAGAAGAAATAGAGGGATCTTGGATCAGTGTGGGAAGAGACCTTGCAGCTAATCTACCAGAGTGTGAGTGTATTGCAGGATTAGGGGTTCTCATCTGTGGGTTAGAGCATGTCTTACAGGCTATCACAGTGGGAGCAGATAGCTGGTCAGGCGTATCAACATGGGGCTACACGGCCTGCTGTCTTCATCTCTCAATCCTCTACCCAGTGTGATTGGCAGCGACAGGGTAAAGCTGTGATTATCCCTTATTATCCCTGCCCTTTTTTTTTTCACTGCTCCATCTCATAGGCCTGTTTGCTGATGCACTGATCTGTCTGCCTTTTTTTCTCAGTCTCAGACTTTCTGCCTCTCTTTTTGCACATACAAACACACAAAAAAAGGAGACAGACATGGATGGACACACAAACAGAGACCATTGAAGATGTGCTGGTAGGTGGCTAAACAGATTATACCTGCAGGGAATTGCATTTGGAGTGCAAATCCCTTTCGAAGAAATATTTAGTGAGGATTTTTGGCAGGGAATTTTTCTCCTTATTTGACAATTAAAACTTCTCCCAAACTGCCCAAAGAGCAGGAGAAAGTTCAAAGCTAGTTTCATTAATTTTACTCACCCCCTATCCTCCCTGCAGTTTCAGACCCTGCCATGTCTTCACCCTGCAGCAGCTGTCCTGAGCTCTTCCCGCTGTTCCCCAGTCACCTCATATTCACCTGCCAACAGTACAAACTTGCCTCTCATTCAACAAATCAGCTGCCAAAGTATCCCCACCACCATCCCTCTGTTCCCTGCAAGACTGTACTTTGCACCTTTTCCATGGCGCTCTCATTATAGCAAACCTTTCTGCTGCTAATTTGGTTTTGTTTTAAATCAACCTGGGTTTCACTGAGCTTTTAGAAGTGGTTTTTAAACCCTAATTGCCTGTTTTAAAGGGCAGAGACTGCTATGTGTGCTTGGCATGATAATTAAATGAAACTGTTTTCTGTCTAGGGCCTCCAAAAATAGCAGAAATGAGCTGTATAGTCAAAATTCCTAAACAATGATGTCACACAATGCATTTCGCCAAGCCATGTCTGCACATACAGTAGGTATCACAGATATACACAAGACTCAACATACACACTCATCTAAACACTACCACAGAACAACACTACCTGTCTCACTAAAACACTCCCATACAACAAAAGAATATTCTCATTTATGTTTAGAAAGACCTTTTTTCTCCCTGAAAGGTAAAACTATGACATCTCAAGCAACATTTCTAGTTTGAAAGAGTCACAAAGAATACATCAAGAGATGGAGGCATGACACTTTGACACTGGAGACTGTAGATTATGTCCCTTGTAAGACCACTATTCTTCAGTTTGAGTTTTGTTTCTTATGTTTTTAGTTTTTATTTGTTGTTTTGTTAGATTTAGGCTTTAAAACTGCTTGGTTAGGTTTGGAAAAATAATATTTGAGTTACAACATGATCCATTCATAACATGTTTGAAGTGTATCCTCCATTTTCTGGATCTAATATATGATTGGTTGCCTGAAAAGGAGTGTGAGTAAACCAAATGTAATAGCAATGATGTGGTGGATTAGAAATTAGGGATGTCCCAATCATTCCATGTTATTTATTACTTAGTATATGATGAAGCAAGTCTCAATATAATATTTTTTTCTGTATAATACACAATTCAAGCACATTAAAGTTATTAAAATCAATCCAGATATGCTTGACAACTGAAAGGTTCTAGAATGGTATAGCAAAAAAAAACTCCTGCATTCTGCATCTAAGTAGTTCCTTAATGTTGCGTAGGTGGTCACACACCTTTTTGTAAAGCTTCAGGAAGCACACTATCTGAAATTTAATGTGGAGAAGGTCAGGGTACCATGGCTCCACAAGCTCCCAAAGATGGTGAAAACCTGTGTTCTCTTCATCCATCCATCCATTATCTACACACTGCTTAATCCTCACTAGGGTCACAGGGGGACTGGAGCCTACCCCAGCCGACTTAGGATGAAGGCAGGGGACACCCTGGACAGGTCACCAGTCTATTTCAGGGCTACACTTAGAGACAGATGACCAAGCACACGGACAATTTAGAACCACCAATTAACCTCAGCATGTTTTTGGACTGTGGGAGGAAGCCCGAGAACCTGGAGAGAGCCCACGCTGCAGAGGAAGAATATGTAAACTCCACGTAGAAAGAGGAGACAGTGCTAACCACAGAGCCACCGTGCAGCATGTGTTCTCTACATGCAAATCATAACAATTTTTGGAGGTTAGCTGTAGCACCTTTTTGTAACACCAGGTGGAGCCCCTTACTGTTACCATATCTTGTTTCCGTTGACTAATACAGTAACATCAGCACAGGACAAGTGTCCACTATGTGTAATTACTTATTAAATGATAATGCTGGCAATTATTGATTAGGAAAATTCTTTAGTATTTGCATTAACCACATACTGCCAGAAATTGTGCCACTTTCCGATCATTTTACGATAGCTGTGGAATGGACAAAGATTCATGGCAATCAGTTAAAAAATACCTTGAATAGGCCAGATCTTAGTGTTTGACACTTGATGAGGCCAAGCCCATTAGAAACATATGTGTGATACTTTACAAACAAACCAAACACCGGAGAAAATATGTTTCCCTCAAAACAGACTTAATGCAATTTAGCTGTATAGGAACATTATAATTAGGAGCGATGGCTGCACAGAGTTTGCATTGTGCTGAAAACGCAGTGCTGATAATGGCATCCCCATTGTCTGAATTTCTACAGGACCAAACACATTTCACATCAGTGCTAAAATCTCTTTTGCCTCATTTGCGGCTTCTTCTTCGCTCCCACATCCTCGGTGAAGAGGAAATCATCAGGGGATCTGATCTCCTCACAGTCCTTTGTTTGGGCAAGAAAACGATGGAAGAGCTTCAGTGTGATGCCCAAATCTTTTCTCCTGCTTGATAGTTCCATTCAATCCTCTTCCGTCTGTCATGTGTGACTCCATTATTCATGAAGGATTGTTCCAAGGCTGAGCAGTATGCATATGGACACTTGCTGATGTGTGTGTTAGGGTCTGTGCTTATGTGTGCATTCAAGTGTGCTTCCACAGCATGAGTCAGAAAATACACATAATTGCAATCAACTTGAAATGTCAAAAAAAAAGGATTGCATGCATGAACTGATGGAATAGTTCCACGCTGTTACAATCTATAAAGACATTTCCTTCTGCCTTACTTTGCAGTTTCCATGAGTTTGTGCCTGTATGTCTCTGTTCATTGGCGTCTGGTCGTATGAGCAGATTTCTTTTGCGCCACTTGTCAGAGATGACAACTCTGATTACAATTACAATAGAAGGAAAATATAGAATAGATGAAAGGCGATGAATGAGGACAGGAAAAGCCTAGATTTTCTGAACATCATAATTTGCTAAACATTAGCATAACAATAGCACAGTCAGGGAGCATCATGGGAGCCATTTTAACATACGAGAGTTCTGTTGTTGTGTGGCTCACAGCCTACAGCCTCCCACCATTTCAATCTGCACGTGTCTACACCTAAGCTGGGAGCAGAGTGGGAAACCAATTTCCACATCCACAGATGTTTATAACAGAGAGAGAAAGAAAGTGTTGCTGGGTATAGTTGGATCTGGCATTTCCATCTTATTTCTGAGATCTAATCAAGAAGATTGGATTTTGTGATATTACTACCTGTTACCACAGCTGGCAGTGTGCCTTTGTGGTTACAGAGGTGTCTTTATGACACATTTTTGTCACTCGTAGGGCTTTGTGACAGCATATTTAGTGACTTTGGGATGAGAATGATCAATTAGTTAGCAGTGGCAGAGTAGTCTTGCACAACCAGACCATTCTCTAGTGCCAACACGGTGGTGTAAGATGAGATAAGAATAGCAAAGGAAGAAGTAATACTGGCAATGATACTGAAGTCATAAAGTAACATTGCACATAATATTAAAATATTGCAAATGAAAATGGAATATTGCACATGATATTGACAGTGATAATGCACATAAAATTGAGAAAGTAAAATTGCAAATGATGATACTGATATTATTGCTCAGATTTAGGTATCCCATGTTTCATGCAGTAGGTGCAGGTGTGACACAGTTTGATGATCAGACTACGACTCAAGCCACAAGAGTGGCATGCAATAGATGAGAAGTGTTGTCCATAACATTGACTAGGTTCCCCAGCATCCTCCAGTCTGACACCAAATCTGCAAGTGCTATTGTTGAAACATACACTCTGAACTCCAAAGCTGGCCAAGACTCCACCAGTGTAACTCAACTCCGCCCATTGGTCTCACGAACTGAACGTCTCAACTGAAGCTGAACCGAAGGGTCTGAAAACTGTGTTTGAGCTTGTTAAAGCTTGCTTCTTCTTTTCATTTTTCGGTAAGTGAATTCAGTTATGTTCACATTATGTTTTGATATAAATATATCTCCTCCGGCACCTGGTGTTTTTGGTATGATAAGTCACGTTCACACTGCTTACCACCACACTGTCACACGGCCACCGATAAAACTCCATATTTGATAGCAAACATTGAATATGATAAAGTTTTTTAAGACCGTTTTCCTACTGAGCTGTTCAAAAGCTAAAGTAACAATAACTTGCGTCATGTTTTGGTTGTGTGCTGTTAGCAATAAGTTAGCTTTAGCGCTGGCTAACATCGAACAGTAATGCTAACCATGTCCATACAGCACAGTGTTATTTTGGTGAGTCAGACTACAATATCAACATTATTTTGTACAAGTAGCTGCATGGGGAACGTAAGGTGTGCCTCTGGGAATGTGTACTCCAAGTATAATTACAAAAGCTTAATTTCTCGCTCCCTCATCCTCCTCCTCTCTCCATTTGTCTGTCCCCTCCGCTCCGCTCACTACCACTGGAACTCAGGAGCATTAACTAATTCATCCTGTTTAAAGCCAAATTCAAAATTCACCTGTTTAGGACTGCTCATCCCACCTTAATGCAGCTGCTTGGTCTGTTTTTACCCTAATTTATTACCTTGGTATTTTATTGTGTTTTCTTTTGTTTCTGTAATTTGATACTTACTGTATTTGTTTTGTAAAATGTGCTTGGGTGTCATGTATAGCGCTTATCCTCAAATAAGATGTATTACTATTATTATTTTTGCAATTTTTTCCGTAATTTTTAGTCATTCAGAAGAGCCGTTACACCTTAGAGTGTTATTGTTGGCTTAACACTGATTTAAAGTTGACTAAAAGTGTCTTGAGAGAGTTGATGCTTAACACTTGTTTAGTACACTTAATTAGTGTTAAGATATCAACCCCCCAAAAAGAGTTAAATTAACACTTTGTGGTGTGGATCCATATAGATACTTCAAAAGTGTTAATTTAACTCTTTTTGGGGGTTGGTATCTTAACACTAACTGAGTGTATTCTTAACACTAACTGAGTGTAAAGATACCAACCCCTCAAAAAGATTTAAATTAACACTTTTTGGTGTGGACCCATATAGACACTTCAAAAGCGTTGAAATCAATTCTGCCAGAGTTAATTTGGGTGTGCTGATTTTACTAGGTATACCTAGTAATTTAGATTTATTCTTGTCTATTAAATTATTAGAACATGGCAGCCCTAACAGAAACTGACCCGGGTCTTTCCAAATTCTTCTCCTCAGTATAGCACTAATTTCCTTTGTTATACAAGACCAGTATTCTGATATTTTCGGACAGCTCCATAAACAATGTAGGTATGTCCCATCTGTTATTTTACATTTAAGGCGTAAGGGCGACCTCAGTGAGTCCATCTTGTTCAGGAAAAACGGTGTCCTATGCTGTCGATGCAGTATTTTATACTGAGTTTCCTTGTATTCATTGCTAAGAAATAATGAGTGAGTAGTTTGAGCACAATCTTTCCAGTCATTTTCATCGTAGTGACATTGAAGATCTTCTTCCCATCGCTCAGTCAACTTCCCAATATTATGTCCATCAGAGTCCTGCAAATTGGCACAAGATTGCTTAATAATAGATTTCTTCACATTGAGGTCCATCATAAATTTCTCCATGGGTCCTGGCAACATTGTTCCTTGATTAATTCTAGAATTTACCTGGATAAAATGTCGAACCTGCAAATAAGCAAAAAAGTCCTTTTGTAAAATTCCATATTTGCCCTGAGCTTGAATAAAAGACATTAGGACATTACCTTCAAATAAGTCACCAATTACCCTTATTCCTTTACTATACCATCTTTGGAATACAGCACTTTTTACTCCAGGGGAGAGATCAGAATTATTCATCAATGGTGTCAAATAATAAAGTTTGGGAATAGTGGAAGTGTATTTGTTCATATCTCGCCAAGCTTTTATAGTATTGTCAATCAGTAAATTAGTATGTGCAGTTTTCTTTCTTTCTCATAAGTTCACTTATCAATGAAAAGGGAGTACACACCCAGGATTCGAGTGGGCTTTCTTTACCTTTCAAATATGCATGTATCCACTCATGAATGGATCTGCTATGGCAAGACCAGTTATAATGCATTATATTTGGAGGACCAAGTCCACCCCCATCTTTGGGCAGTTGTAAAGTTTTAAAACCTAATCTGGGCTTTTTTCTTCTCCAAATAAATTTTGATAGATCCTTCTCAGTGTCTTTTATCATCTTCTTAGTTAAATGTATTGGAAGCATATGTAATGGGTAGAGAAGTTGTGGTACCCTATTTATTTAAATTAAATTTACTCTACCCATCCAGGACACAGGAAGATCCATCCATCCGGAGCCCCCTTAACATTTTTATAAATTGCATCAATATTTTTCTTCAAAATGGTCCGAACATTTGGCGAGATATGAATACCCAAGTAAATGAATCCACAGTCAGACCAAGTCAATGGAAAATTACTAATCCTGCTACAATTTCCTAGTGGCATGGCAATTGTTTTGTCAAAGTTTACCTTGTAACCTGATAATGAACCAAATGTTTCTATGACCGACATAACAGCCGGAATGGACCTCTCAGGATCAGTCAAAAACAGCAAAACATCATCCACATTTAACAAAATCCTGTATTCAGATTCTCCAATTTTATAGCGGGAAATAGAATTATGACTTCGAATGGCCTCAGCCAGTGGCTCAATTGCCAATGCAAAGATTAGTGGGGAAACTGGATCTCCTTGGCGTGTCGATCTTCCAAGCCTCTTCTGACCTAATATCGTTCGCAATTACACTTGCTTTTGGAGAGTTATATAATAATTTAATCAAAGCAATAAAGCCTTTGCCAAGACCAAACTTCTCCATAACTGCAAATAAATATGGCCACTCCACACGGTCAAATGCATTTTCAGCATCAAGCGATATGACTAGACCTTGCGTTTTAGTGACGTTGGAGTGTTCAATAATATTAAGCAGTTTTCGCATATTACTAAATGAGAGCCTACTTTTAATAAAACCTGTTTGATCTGGTCTAATGAGAACTGTTAAATAATTTTCTAATCTTCTTGATAATATTTTTGAAAAAATCTTGCTGTCTATATTGATCAAGCTAATTGGCTGACAAGAACTACACTGATCAGCTGGTTTGCCTTGTTTTAGTATTAAGGAGATGTTTGCTGAATACAATGTAGTCAGGAAAGTGCCCAACTCCGCTGAATGTCAGTACATATTTAAGAGTGGAATAACTAATTGTTGCAACACCAACATATAAACGTCTGTATGATCAGAAAGTACCCGTGTGCCAATGTGACATGCCCGGACTCTATCCAAAGCCAACCTAGAAGCAAAAAATAATCAATACGAGAAAAACTACAGTGTGGGTCTGAATAAAACGTACAATCTTTGTCAGGTGGATGAATTGCTCTCCATACGTCAAATAATTGCAAATCAAAGCATAATTCCTTAGTTGCCTCTCTCATTTTAGACATTATATGTTTAGCTGGTGGGTTTTGGTCCATCTCTGGATCTAAAGTGCAATTAAAGTCACCTGCAAGAATACTAAATGTAGTCATGTTCGAAGAGCTTTTAGCGAGAAGTTTGGAATAAAACTCTTTTAAGTATACGTTTGGGGCGTAAATGCAACCAATCAAAATATTTTCCCCATACAAGTAACCTCTGATAAAAACATATCTGCCCTGATTATCTGTAATTCATTTTCAATGGTAAATGAAAATGAATTTTTTTGTGTTCCTCATCAGTGAGGTGGGTTTCTTGTAATAGGGCTATGTTAACGTTTTCATTCTTAAACCAAGTTAGTATTTTTTGGCGTTTAACGGCATTGTTTATTCTTTTAACATTCAGAGAAATGTACTTAGTTGTACTCATCACAAATGAAATATCATGTATCTAGTAGTTATATAACAGTAAAAAATACAAAAAGGAGAGGGGCATGAGTGAAATTGAGAATCTACATTTGAAAATGGCAAACAAGACTCAGACCTGCTCAAACTAAAACAAAAAAATAACCAACAACAAAAATATGGCTTGGGTAACTAAAATGTGCTTTCACAAATGTACAAACCAAAGCACCCAAGTAACACAGATAAAACAGTTCGGGACCCTCAGTCCTGGGAGGAAACAACATCCGTTGCGAGCGCACACCACAGAGCAAGTTTTCTGCCTCCATAACGGCACCCACACACCCCCGACAAAACTTTCAGTCAAAAAATAGAGGTTACGTTGTGTTTTACAGATCGTGAACAAAGTCGACAGCCACTGGTGAATCGTTGCTCCAAAATAGCATTCATTTACTCAACTGGCGCATCAAAAGCCTCCACAACATTTGCAGCGTCCTCAGCTGAATCAAAAGAGAAATTCTTTCCATTGTAAGAGAAATGAAGGCTTGCTGGGAACAGCATTCTAAACCTGATGCCTTTAGTGATGAGCTGTTGACACACCACGTTGAATTTCCTTCGCAGTTGTCGCACCCTTTGTGGGAGGTCTTGGCGAATGATAATCTTTGCTCCTTCAAAAAGTAGTGTCAGCTTCTTGCTAAGAGCCAGCACCTTCATTGCATCTGTCGAATGGTGGCAGTTCATGATGACGGCCCTTGGTACACCTGGTCTTGGCTGCCCCAAGCTCCTATGGCAGCGGTCCAGCCGGATCCTGCCCCTTTTGGTTTCCGTGTTGAGTATAGTTGGTATCCAAGTTTCTTTTATGCCGAATATTCTAATGCTGTCTCTGCGCAATCTCGACTCTTGTTCGTCCATTCTATTTGTGAGCATGATAGGCTTACTCTCCGCTTCCTGCATCCTTGTTTCCATATCAGCAATGATGTCCTCTGCATTGGAGATGCGGTTTTCTGCGTCTTCTAGACACTTCGTGTTGCCATCTAATGTAGGTTGAATTGTGTCCAGAATTTTGTCAGAGATAACCGCCATCTTGTCTCCAACCACAGCGGCAACGGTGTCCCTGATTTCCGCAAAATCAAAGGGATAGCCTGAGTTAGCGTGGCGGGCTTCTCCGGTACAGTCATCATTAGCTGCGGCATTAGCATCGCTGCTACTTTGGTTTCGGGTGCTTCTCCCTGGTCTCCTTTCAATAGTTTCCGCACCTTTTTTCATGTCTTAATGACACCAGCAACGTCTGTGTATCAAATGGTTTCCTTACTTAAACTTAATACATTGAAGTTAAGAAAGTTTCATCGGGAGCTCCTTCGTGCTGAACCTCTCAGTGTGACGTCATACCGGAAGCCGCAACTGTAATTTGTGATTTGCTTGGCACTCGATGTATTCGTTTGATTTTTAGGTGAAACCACATTTTTCTCATTCAAAATACCTTTCAGAAATTGGATGGATTAGGTTTTAATAAAATGTGCCTTTAAGTAGTTTGTGCAAATAGGCATAGCAAAAGTGGTGACAGTGATAGACTTTCTCACCAGAAATCTGACATTTGAATCTTATCTCTTATTCACATAGTTGGTGCTATTAAGAACCTAGAGGAGGCTTGTTGCGTCCTCAAAATAATCACTGGAAGAAAAAATAATAATAAAAAAATCATATTATTTGGCCCGTTTCCAAGCAAACATTGAGACAAAACAGTTTCCAAAATGAAACGTGTCAACTTCCAGGCCATCCAAACCTGGACATTCTAGCATGGGGCAGCAATAAGACACTGGCTCAAGCAGAGATCATACCCACAATCCTAACATTACCACTGCATCCTAACCTACCAATCTAGCTGCCACCATGCAGAAGATGCACACAATGGACTTCTATCAGAAGGGCAGATGGAGAATCATTATGCATTGTTACAGGCCAGAGACTCACACGATGAATATAATTTACATGTAAATTTACATAAATGCACCATCAGCAACTCTCCTAGTAATTTAGCTTCTCCATACCTGCAGTCCTAGTGCTGCCAGTGCTTAGGTAACAAAACTATTTCTGCTTCTAAAGTTCAGAGTAATATCTCAAAATGACTTAATGACCTCCTTGACCAAACAACATAATCAGCATTTCAAGAACAACAGGTTCAGCGTGCTCATCTGAAGTCACCCAGACCTCTAACTTCCAAAAGGCAGCAGATTCACCTTCCTTAGCATCCTGCATATATTTAAATCTGAATCCACTTTACTTTTGCCAGTCTCCTTCAACTCTGACTTCTGTGCCTCCTCATCTTCTTGCACAGTTTTTGAAGATATGATGACAGCCATGGCACAATGCAGATTTTCATGCATCAAGAGCTCTTACTTGATAAACTCTGGCATGACTGGATAATATGATCTGCCTTCATGGTTTGCCCCAATCCCCATCTTTCTGTCACATGGAGCTACATTATGCATGAAGGCTCTTTCCAAGGTTTAGCAGACAGCAGCAAACAAACTTGGAGCAGCTACTGAATGGAATCGAACTGAGCCTTCTGTTCCCCTTTTTCCTCTTCCTTCACCATCCTCATCCTTTGGCTGCTTTGAGTTTCCTGCTTGGATTTTGCGTTCCCTTGTTTTCGACCTTTGTTTTCAGTTCTCTCATTGTGTGTTGTGTTTGCTACATTTTTGAATTCTTACTGTCTCTCCTCTCAAAGAGTGCTTTGCCTTCTCAGGCTGTTTGAGAGGCTTATATTTAGCAGCATTAGAACAGAGCTCTCAAGGGCAAATGTATTTAGCATTATGCTTCCAACCCCCATTTAAAAAAAAAAAACAACAAAAAAACAAAAAACAAAAAAAGGCAGAGAAACACATTCAAAAATTCATTGATTCGCTGCATCATATCCTCTAGCTTGGACTTACAAGTGTGTGTGTTTGTCTGGCACAGTGTTAGTCTACACGTGGTGTGAAGGCTCACAATGTGCCACAAGCTTCTTAAGCCTACAATTACCATTTGATCCTCTGATTGGTCACAGTTTAACTGTATCGACGGATGGGTGGGTTGCAGTGTGCAATCAGCGCATGCATAAGGCCTCCATTACACAAAACACACACAGAGATATTCAGCAAATGATTCAAATAGCACTGTGACCCGCTCTTTCGGCTACCTTGATGTAATAATTAGAACAAGTGCTGAAACGTCAACTCTATTACATCTGGTGCGTGAACATAAATTAATCTATAGTCTGTGTTTGGTGCACTGTGTGTGTGTGTTAGTGAATGGAATTAGCTACAGTTGTGAAGAAAAATCGCCTGTAGCTACTCTGACTAGTACTCAGATCCCAACACAAGCAACACACACACACATCAGCTCCCATCTGCACACACAGTAACAGTTTTCAGTGGCAGTGGAGGAGATGTGCGCCGACATCCGCCCACACACTTACCTTCACTGATGCACTGAAACCTACAGCATTTTTGCCAAGTACCACACAAGTGCCTCAGCTTTACTCACCCTCTCACTTCCTCTCTCCTCGTCTCTTCAGTATTCTGTTGTATTCAGTATCATCAACGCACACAAACACACACATTGTGGTGAGCGCTATTAGAGTCTTACAGGTTCAGTCTGCCATGAAAGACATCAGTGCTGTGATTTTCAACATCGTTGGTTTTCCGACAGACTTTTGATCAGGCCAAAGAGATGCGTTGGATTCTGTTTTACCTGCACTGCAACATTTTATGAACCCAAACCTAGTTACAGTAGAGCCCAAATTATCAGCATGGCCTGTGAGTGACAGACGCTGTTGCAAGGAAACTCTGCATCTTTTAAAAGTGGATTTTATTATCACCCGCAAGAAGAAGAAAAAAATATCAGCTCTGATAGTGACTCCAGAGCTGGTGCTCCCTAATGTGTAAAGGACAAAAAAATTAGGGGCAATCTTCAGAATAGCTATTCTAGGAGCTTTTGATTGTATTCCACGACATCCTTTGGAGAATGAATCTTGATTAGGTGTCATTATGTCCATCCATCCATTTTCTATACACTGCTTAATCCTCACTAGGGTCGCGGGGGCTGGAGCCTATCCCAGCCGACTTAGGGCGAAGGCAGGGGACACCCTGGACAGGTCGCCAGTCCATCGCAGGGACTACACTTAGAGACAGACAACCAAGCACACTCACATTCACACCTACGGACAATTTAGAATCACCAATTAACCTCAACATGTTTTTGGACTGTGTGGGAGGAAGCCGGAGAACCCGGAGAACCCGGAGAGAACATGCAAACGCAGACAGATTCCATTGCCCCCACCGGGACGCGAACCGGCAACCTTCTTGCTGCGAGGCAACAGTGCTACCAACTGCGCCACCTTGCAGCCCGTGTCATTATGTATACCTTCATAGTGTAGGTCCTTATACTACATTCCACCAATACCATTTAAAAAATCCAAGATGAAATTACTCTTTTGGCTAATAAAAGTAGAAAACTATTCTAAATAAAAAAGGAAATGGATACAGGCACACTGCAAAAAAAGAAAAGTTGGGTCAACTCAAAATTTCAAGGCAACAAACTTCGATAAAATTTTGAGTTGGACAATTAAACTAAATATTTTAAGTTTTGCTTCTAAGTTTGCTCAACTCTGAATTTTGATTTTTATAAACTCAATGGCAAGTTCCACTAACTTATACTTTTACATTGTAATAACTGTTAATCCTTACTTCAGCTAACTTTCTCCTAAATTGGACCAACTTATCATTTTACATTGTAATAACTGTTAATCCTTACTTCAGCTAACTTTCTCCTAAGTTGGACTAACTTATCATTTTACATTGTAATAACTTTTAATTGTTATTTGTGCTAACTCGCTCCAAAATTATACTCACCCATAATTTTACATTGTAATAACTTTTAATACTTACTTCAACTAACTCTCTCCTAGGTTGGAATAACTTATAATTTTTACACTGTAATAACTTTTAAATGTTTCTTGTGCTTACTCTCTCCTAAATTATAACTTAATATTTTACACTGCATTAACATTTAATTTTTACTTCTAACTGTGATGTAAATTGTACTAACTTATAATTTTACATTGTAATGACTCTACTGTAAGTTCTTACAGAGAATGCCCTTTTATTGGGTTAAGTTAGTATATAGAAGAATAATTCAAAAGGAATTTAAACTTGCACACTACAATAGTTAATAATGTAGCTAAAAGTGTAATTTAGAACCAATAACGTATAATTAAATGTAAAAATAATGACAAGTGCAACAAATATGTGCAAAAAATTTGTTTTATTTAAACTGTACCAGCATCAAATCCGTTCCAACAAGGCCAAGTACATGCACACTAATGAGACCCAATTGTCTCAGTAGTAGTTGTTTACTTGTGCTACATTGTCTACTTTTAAACTGAGACTGAATAAAAGATCAAAACACGAGTCATGTAAACAAAACCATACAAAATCAGTATGATACACAACTATGAATCTAATAAATCTGTTAACAAGGTTACTGAGCACCATAACTTCTGGTCTCAAAATATCAAGCATAAGTCATTTATACAAGACCATACGGAACCCATAGGCTATGATACACAGAACCCGTATGATACACAAGTATGAATCTAAATTTGTTAATAAGGTTACCAACTGCCATAACGTCTGGTCTCAATATATCAGCACAAGTCATGTATACAAGACCATACAGAACCTGTATGATACACAACTATGAATCTAAAACATAAAACATGGTGTTGGCTGGACAGAAGGGAACTTTTAGAAGTCAACAACTCAAGATCCAGAACTTCACTGATGGAGGAGTTTGTTTTTGAGAGATCTGACCCTTGCAGAGAGGTCTGTATGGCAATGTGTACCTGAGATCTTTTGGGTACTTGAGGTTTAAAGCATAGATCAGTCCAAAGAGGTAAGCAAAAGCAGTTGGCAGGTCAGGGAGACCTTGAAGAACAATTTCTTCTTCCACAACAACAGCAACACTCACAACACTTTGAGGCGCTGTGCTGTCATCATCCTCCAGCACAGTGAGGATACCCACAGTGAGGCCCTTCGTCTGCTCCACTTCTGGATCAGTGTCCTTGTGTTAACAGACCAGAAAAGACCAACACATGGATTGCAAGACATTAGTCACTAAAATAGTGTGAATCAGAATAAGCTAAGACTCTAAAATATCTCCACATTATTAAATAAACATGTTTTTTCCAATTAGAATTGATTATGAGCTTGACATATTAACTATTTCCACCCCATACCCCACAATCAAAAACCGAACCCGCATACACACATCAAATGACATTAATTACGCTACATCAAGTCATAGCCAGGACAGTACAACTATAAGACACATTGTTAGGAAACAAGTAGGACAGAGCGGTAATGGTTGAAGTCAACGTTAACTACAGCACTATACGTAAATACAGTATAATAACATAATTTACAATTTCTGTTCATTATAACAACTCACAAGACAGGTCATGAAGAGCTTCTCCGGACTGTCACGGAGAAACAAAGGAAGGCCCTTTAAAGCTGCAGTTTGTCGATGTGCAGTGATGTCAGATGTCTGAAACAAGAGTTGCATGAATCATTACAAGAAATAGAGTAAGCATGCAGGCAGATGTCCTCTTCCATATCCCCAAAAAATCCTGTCGATTGCATGTCAAAGGTTTACTCCTTTTTAAAGGGTAATTTGGCATTTTTCAGCTTGGGCCCTATGATTGCTCACTGTCAAAGTGTGTCCACTGAAAACGCTTTTTGTGTCACTGATGGGCAAATATCATTATCAGTGTCTGAGAACATCATGAAAAGGTTTCCCACAGGGCAAGATCTTTTTTTTTTTAAAGATTAAGATACCCTTTGTTTAACATGAAAAAAGTCACTATATCTGAGTAATTATGTCTTTGATCATTGATTATTTGATCGTCATCATTGGTTTGCTTGTTTGTGCTATTGTGTCCCTTAGAAACCCATGCATTTATTCTGAGGGTTTGTCACAACAAGGTGACCCTAACCCTAAACCTATCCATAATGTTCAACGTTATGAAATTACTACATCCAGAATTCACCTCTTGATCCAGGCTGGTAAGGAGCTGATCTATCTCAGACGGAAAAGCTGTCCTTCTCGCCCGATAGAGTCTCAGGAGCCTCCAGGTGTGCTCATGAAGGGCTTCTTTGAAGTTGTCCATTTGGTTCTTGTTTGTGATCCGACAAAACTCTTCTCTAATCTGTTGAAAAAATGTGAACATGATTTTGAATCCTCATTATAAAGTCAAAACAATTTCAATTTTATCTTCATGTTAAAATGGGCATTGTGATCAACACACTTTAAAAAAAGAATAATTATTATTTTAATACTTAAATCACAGTAGCATGGTGATTTATCGAACTCAGTCAGTCTGCTCGGCTCTCTCTGTCCCTACCAACGTAAAACAGCCTGCTCACCTGCTGCCGTCTGGGAGCAGAGACCTAACAGACACCTTCCTTATCTATGAAAGATTAAATAAAATGTCGGCTAACGTTGCGACCACAATTTTGAGTTGAGCATGAATTACTGTAATACAATACCAACAAGTGAGAAGACAACATGTTGTCATGTTTGAATAGGATTGGCCCAGTTAATGTTACTGGCTTAACTGCTGCGGCCCTGCTAGCATCGATTAGCCGCTAACCGCTAAGGACAGAAAAACCTTGTGTTTAAATGTTGAAAATGTGTAGGTTGCTTTCTCCATTATGACACAACTCAAAATAAAATTCCTATATGGTTTCATGTTAAAATAAATTAAATTAAAGGTTGTTTAAAACTTACCCGTGCAGACTTCAGCCTGAGGCAGCAGCTCTCCAGCTCCTCCAAGCAGCACACAGCCTCGAAACTTGGAAGTGAAAAATGCCAACTCGGAAAGTTGGCTTTCCCGCATTTCACAGCAAAGAAAAATGAGTTGACAGAACTGTTGTCCCTTAAATTGAACCACAACGTATGGATTTTAGTATTAACAACTCACCAAATTATTTTAGAGCATACAACTGTCTTGTTCTGTTGTGCTAACTTAGATTATTGTCTTAAATGTCAATAATTTATATTTTCAAGTTTTACCAACAAAAATTACTGTTTTAGGCCAAAAAATACAAGTTGGCTTTTTTGCAGTGCAGGAAAAACAACTAAATTAGATCAGAATATATCAGAAAACGATTCCTAACTTAAAGGTGCCCAGTTGAAGCAAAACCCATGTTTGCATTTTCACCCAAGCACACTGAGTGTATCCCTGAGGGCTGACAAATGTGTTGAATGCATTTTGCTCATGAGACATTTGCAAATCTTAAGTATTTTACATCCTGCATTGTTTACATCTGTATTTACTGGCCTGCGGGGTTGTCCATCACAGCCTTTTCTGGAACATTGCTGTATATCTTCATACACAGTCTTCATCACAGTCTCCTGCAGATCAGGTGAAGTGTAAAACCATTTTTGCAGAGAAGTACACCACAGGGTGCCTTTTAAGATGAATTCCATAATGGTCAGCAGTTGTCAGTAAGAGGTAATTTTTTTAAAATCCTGAGCCTTGCTCATGTCTCACGCAGTTCATGTGTAAACAGTTATCTGGCGAGATGAAAGTAAAAAACTGAAAACCTGACAGAGTTTGTTTTTCGATGGTACTGAAGGTACAGAAAGTACCGTTGGTACTGCAGAATTTGAAGGCACATCATGCGAAGCTAAAATTCAAAAAGTGTTAGAACAAATGGAGGAAACACTTCAAAGTTATCCAAGCAGCTCAAAGAATTCAAGGGGACTGATTAATTTTTACAACTTTAAATGTAAAAACCATGTTGCCAAAATATTCATATCCTGAAATGTTACCATAGTTGTCTGTGAATTGCAACAGCTGCATTTGATTGATCAACAATTTTCCTGAGGTTTGCACCAAATGGATCAATAACATTCTATTCTATTCTTCTATTCTGATGAAGTGCAATGCTTACAAACACTAGAATTAGCTCATTTAGTCTAGCATTAGCTTGTAGCTATAGGTGAATATTAGCTTGTTTAGGCTAACATAGCCCTAACTCATAACTTCTTCTTCTGATAATGTTTTGTGGCATTTAACAAACAGCTGTATGGTGCATTACAGGCCTTCTAGATTAGAATATGAATTAAAATTGATTTATTCTTCTGGTTAATATTGTTGTTGTTTTTTCAAAATGTAAATATAGCCCTTTGTAGCTAGTTGCAGCTCCTAACTTTAGCTGAGTGCTGCTCTTAATGTTAGTGCTGTGGTCACTGTAGTCTGTCAAAATATAATGTTGTGTGTGTATTTTTGTGTGTCCAAACAAGGTGTATGTAGAAGGTTTTTATTAAAATTTGAATGTGGAATTTCCACAACCAAATTTCCGGTGTCACAATATCCCTATTAGAGATAAGTCCATTGGCTGCAAAAATTCTGACGATCGTTTTCATGACCTGCCTCCTATTATATGGTGGTACAAAAACCCAATCTCTGAAACACTATTTTAAGTGCTTTAACTCGGGGAAGCAACACCACTGAACGTTACATAACCAGCTATAGTTCTAAACTTGAATGCCTCCCTATCATTATACAAAGCATCAGTAAAAGCATGAAAGAGAAAACAGTGGAGTTTCTGGTAGGTTTAAAAATCAGCTGTCAAAAACACGATCCACACACACACACACACACACACACACACAAAAATCTGCAAACATCTATAACGTCAGCTGAAGAACTCGTCTGTCTTCTGTTTGTGGAGTCAAATTTGAGAGAAAAGTTAGATGAATATCTACCTTTTTTATTGTATGTGAGCAGGGACTCGTGGGATGGAGCGGTATCTTGGAACGAAAGAGAACACAGATGCTCTGACTTTCAAAAAAACCCTATTTCACTCTTCAGGCAAAATCACGCCACTCCACTCCCACTATGAACAGCTCGCATACGCTGACGCTCGCAGCCTACAACCATTCGAGTGCATGCAACGCTCCAAACAAGCAAACACACACATAAATACATGCATACACCTCTGCATCTGTGCGTGAAGTGCCACTTTCAGCACAAAATGTGAAAAGAAAATTGCTCCCAAAGTGAGAGACATGTCTCATAATAACACCTTCATCAACCTTTACACACATTTTATCACTGCTGCTGCAATGATCAACTACCTTTATCAAAGCATGAGCAAGTCAGGCCTTTCTTTTCAGTAGATGTGAACTATCACAGCAAAAAATGACCCTGGACTGCCTGTACCTCTATGTATGATTATATGTATGAGCAGTGTAGCTGCCCTCCTGTGTCACTCGATGGCAGCCATGTCGTAATGCCACTTAATTGCAGGACATCAAAGAGATAAGCCTTGGGGCCCAAGACAGAAGTCATGAACATGGAGCTTTCATTATTAATAAAATCCCACTGAAACGAGAGTATAGCTGCTATGATTAAATTCCCTATATTCTAGACTAATAAGAATACTTATGGTCATTGTAAACTAATTTTGCGTGAGTGAAAATGCGCAAATTGCCTTTGAGAATTGGTAAAATAAAGTAAATGAATACTGATGTGCATTTGGACAAGAATTCACAACCTGCAAATTACAATGCTACACTGATGTTTAATTATTAAGATGTTTCTGTATGCATTTTTAACTCTCGTGTGAGGTGAAAATCATGAAACTGTGCCCACTGTGCATGAATAAGAGAAGCCATTCACAGCTGATGTTTTATTCTGTTTAAAAGCATGTCTTTGAGAAATAAGGACAGACTCTCTGTACACTGTAGCTATCGCTGACTGCTCTATGGAGGACAAATATAGTGCCCGTTGCCATGGTTATGACAGAGAACGCATCCACACAAACAGAGCAGTGAGACCACGAGGATGCACACCTACACGTCTCCCTTCTTTCGGTTTCACAAACACCACGTGCACATGAGGATGAACCATCTGTTTGTGTGTGTGTGTGTGTGTGTGTCTCACATGTTGCAGGTCGATTGTGTGCATACAAATGTAGGCGATTGTCACATCTGTGAGATGTGTGCGTGTGTGCATGACAAGCACCCATGTTAGCACATTCTTTTCTACAAGTTGACTCACCGTCACAGTGGGGATGGCGGTGACGAGGGAGTAGACGAGGACAGGCGGTGCCTTGCTGTTGTCCTCTGGTCCTGGGTATGGCTTGGAGTAGGCTTTGTCAAAGCAGAAGAAGCCCTGAATGTGCACGGGGAACGTGTCCGTGTACTCAAAGTAGTACGCCAACAGAACGGTCCCTGCCATGATGACCAGCTGGAAATAAAACATATTGGTTCCAGCTTTAGGATTGGATCCACAGGAGAGTGTAGGAGTTGGGAAAGAAAAGGCAGCCGGAAAAAAGATGAGTGGAGAATACTGTCACGGTTTAAAAAAGAAAAAAAAAAAAAAGAAAAAAGGAGAGGTTTTTTTCCTTCACAGAGCAAAATGATGGATGCTTCAGTAATGTGTAAAATGAATCAAGTGTGCATGGAGAGATAGTGAGGGAAGAGGATGAGAGAGAGAGGGAGGGAGGGAGGGAGGGAGGGACGAGAGAGGTAAAGATAGAGACGGAGGGAGACAAATAAGGAGAAAGACCGAAGGAGAGGAGGAAAGAGAGCAGTGACAGATACAGAGTCAGTGAAATAGATAGATAGATAGATAGATAGATAGATAGATAGATAGATAGATAGATAGATAGATAGATAGATAGATAGATAGATAGATAGAGAGAGAGAGAGAGAGAGAGAGAGAGAGAGAGATCCCTTCAGCAGTGTCACTATGCAGAGTGGGAGGGTAAAGAGACAAATGGAGACCGATCAAAGAAAATAACGCTGTATGGAGGAACAGAAGAAGAACTTAAGAGGAATAGGAAGATGGGAGGGGAGGGTGAAACACAGATGGGTGAAAAAGAGCAGGACGGTGCAGAAGGAAAATGAGAAAGAACAATAAAATGAAGCAACCCTGGGAAAAGCAGGGGGTATAAGAGGAGAAGAATTATATATGTGCATGTAGATCTCTGCATAACTTAAGTTAGTAACAATCTGACATTTAGAGAATTCCAGCTGTGTGTAAAACAGAAGCAATGAAGCATAAAATACGACCTTCATGAATGTTGAAAGAATAAATAATAAATAAACTATTAGCAATTCATAGCAGATTGCATAAGTGAGAGAGAGAAGGGAAAGACATAGGGGGTGATAAACATAGAAAACAACAACAAGAAAAACATGCTACTCTGCACAGATGAGACAGATGCATTAATTATTCATTTATACTCCAGTAAACAGCACACCGACGCCGTCGCTGTGTTCTCTTCGTTAAAAAAACAAAAACAAAAAGACATTTACAACTGTAAGATTCTCTAAATCTGTAAATGAAAACCAGAGAATTGAGCAATATCAGTATGTGGTTGGCCCCACGAGAATGGCCTAAAAAAAAACTGCAATTAAAATAAATAAATAAATAAATAAAGGGAATGCAAGTTTAAAAATAGAGAGCTGCTGATTGGTTTCATCATAATCTGCAGCATAAATGTTTTCTAGATGAACTTCCATTGTATGTGAAGGACAAATTTATCAGCAGCAAAACATGAGGAACCTCTACTGGCATGCTGAGCTGGTTTACAGCTTCAGGGGACAGTGAGGCAGGAAGGAAACGGCAGTTTGGTAGCTGTTGATCATAATTTCTTCTTTAACCTTAAAGAGGTTACAGCATATGTCGCATTTATGTACATTTACATGTGTATGTAGCATCCTTGCTCAAGGATTTTGATTTGAAAACTAATAATTATTGCCAAATAGACCTTTTGGACTGTAGCGATTTTTTTTTTACTCTGGATAACAGTATGAATTCATGCACTACATTTTGACAGTTTCTGGAAGCAAAGCCATATTTTCTGTGTGTTTTCATACAATGATAGTTCAAAAAGTCTGGTCTGAAAAATGTCTGTGAATCTGAAACATGAAGAAACAACAGGGCTCTTGTGGCAGAACAGTTATGAAGGTTCTGTCAGAACACAAAATAACTTAAGTACAAGATGACATTTTGATGAAGAGGAAAAGATAACCAGGTGATTCTCATCAGCAAGCGATATCAGTCAAACTCAAAATATGTAGAAGCAATGTTACTTTCTATGAAGAGAGCCTTTTGTTATTGTGTGTAAAAACTCTTGAGATTTGGGTAAAGTCTGACTAACTGCAGCTCATGGTGTGGTTATTTTAGTCAACTTGTCCTTTCAAATTATTTGTTTTTTCCCCACTGTTGCATTTCCAGAATCAAGACTTTACAAATTCAACAGTCATGTTCAAGAATTTTATGAGAAAGCAATCTGGAGACACAACGTTACACAACAACTACAGTGAGAGTCGTGTTGAAATGTTGAAGGAGTGCTTCAGACATTGAAGGGGTGTTCAGTTGTCACATCACAACAAGTGATATCTATTATGAGGAAAGCTTTAAAGGAATAGTCTAACATTTTGGGGAAAAGAGAAGATGATTGGCTAATTGGTTGCACAAGAAGATTATTGTGACCCACTGTGACAAGTTTCCTCAAGTAGCAATTGTGAAGGAGGAAGTGAGGTGATGCAGTTTTATAGACACAAGGTCCACATAAAGAGGAGGTTGGGGTGGATGAATGCGTTGGCAAATCATCAGACTAAAAAAAATCAACATTTCTTTTAACCATTACTTGTTCCATAACCTTATTATTGTAACCATAATGATGGAGTTCGACTATTTCAACCCAAACCCTGATGATGTTGTGTTTGTGCCTAAAATTGCCCATGGAGGCGAAAAATATCTTTGCTTATGACAAACAACGATATGATAGCGGCAGCAGCTTGGTGCAGTGACTTCCTAGCGTCTCTACGGGTTGTCTAGCAACCTCACCGTGGTGAAATTGCTCCAGGAAGTCATCTGGCAGAGAAATCTGCTTATTACCTCTTGGCCAGAAAGTAAATACCATTTCTCAAAATGTAACACTATTCCCTTCATTTTTAGTATTTCATGTAACTTCAACTACAGCTACAACCAAAGCTGTCTTTGTCACCTAAATCTTTTCAACAACGTTAGAAATAGCAGGCTAAATTTAGTTTGTATTATGTTAATGTAGGGTAATGTAGCGTTCAGTTAATGGTTACTGGTTGCTTCTGTGTACGGATTTTTATTTATTCATCTGAGGTTAGATTTAAAGGGATGTGATGGAGAATCCTCCTGCTTTACAGCTCTAAACAAGAAAGCTTTCACAGTGGCAGATGGCTGAAGAAGTGACAAACACGGAGAAAATGTCCACCAGCATGTTTATCCTCTTCAGCGAAGTGACAGAGTACCTACATGGGCTAATGCTATAGGGAGGGGATGGGGAGACTTGTTACGCGTAACACTTTTCAGCCTTATTACATAGTGAAAATGAACATGGGAGAAAGAGGATGACCTAATTTAAACTCCTTTCATTACATGCTCGGCTCAAGTGTCTTATCCGCGACTCTGCATGCTTCCTTTTCCTGATTTCTTTACAGTGGTTGAAATTTTGTGGGGGATTCCCTTTATGAGCTGCAAAATCAAATAATTGATCTATTCCTAGTGGCAGTCTGCACAATAAAACTATTTGAAACTGTGTATTGGAGACATCACAGTCTTTTCACTGAGGCTCCCCAACGAGCTGAGCATCATACTGGAGGAGCGATATAGCCGGTGACAACATGCCCTTAGGCCTTTAAAGCAGAATCACGAGGGACACGGAAAGACACACACATTTCTACACATGCTTGCAAACTATACAAACAGCCTGTAGTTTAAATATAGACCGGAAATGTCAAGCAGCTCATTCTTCCATGTTTTCTCATGTTTGTTTCCATCTGCATGAGCTTTGTGTGCATTTTTGTGCTTCATCACATGGGCGTGTTATCATGTGTGGAGTGTGTTCGACTATGTCTCGTAGGCAAGTGGGTGCATTCCCATGTCTGAGCAGGAACTCTGACACAGGCATGCTGTGTTGAACATTTCTCTCCATCATTCAGTTCCTCTCTTTTCGCCAAGCTACAGAAGGCTTGAGGGAGGGAGGTGTGGAAAGGTGGGAGGAAGAGAGCAATGGAGGTCTACGAACACCCATCAAAGTTTAAGCAAACATTTGAAGACAACTGCAGAAAACCTCCCAGGGAGATTATGCTGTTATGTTGTTTTGGCATGTACTTTCTTCCTCTACATGAGCACTCACATCGACTGTGTTTATTGATTGTACTGTCAGTCTGAGCGCTCAGCCGACCATGTGCGCAGATTGCAGAATAATACGTGAGAAGACGAAAGTTGCAGTTTTATGTTAATTCTGGGACCAGATTGTCACATAATCTTCTTCTGTGTGACTGAAATACATCAGCTCCTGAATATAGACTGTTCATTAATACAAACAAGAGATAAATATGTAAACACCTCAGGCTCATATATGACATTTTATCCGTCTTCCATCCCACATGAGCAAATAACCAACTCCCTGCACTTTGCTGTCACAGCCAGTTTGTCTAAATATCCATAAAGGTCAAAGCAACTTCAAATTGATAGTTTCTAATTAGCACAGCAGCGCATCCTGCACAAGTCACCCTGGGACATTAATTTGCATAAAATTATGTCTAAAGCATCATGTGCACAAATATAACCACTGACAAGTTTAAGTTGCAGGAGGGTCACAGAGGGTCAAAGCAGGCCAACATCATTCTGTCATCTTCACATAGGTTGGTTTCCCAGAGTTTTCACCTGGCAGCTTCCTTTAGATGTATGCTATCATCAGGGGAAGTATTTTTTCCCCCAGCCAGTGAAAATTGCTGTCCCCAAAACCCCTGAACTTGTACCTTCTGAGTCCAGTCATTGCTGATTTTCCGGTGATAGTAAAGAACTCGATTTCTACGTTCTTGTCAGATAATCCCCAGTCTGACACATGCTGCCCTCACTCACAGAACTGTTCACCACAGTCTCTGCTTGACCTTTTCAGTGTTCAGAGTTTAGACCTCAGTCAGCCACAGTGTAACCTGGGTGATAAACCGCACGTTGTTCTCAAGCTGTCCTTGCATGTGTCATGTGATTAGTTGAGCCACGTGACTAAGTGCGGCCAATCTGGTTGGCATAAAGCCGGTAGTGGCTTGTTGCCGGCAGCTGCGAGCAGGCCACGCATGGGGAGTGCTGCAGGTATGTCTATGGTTTGCGCAGAATTTATTCCCTAAATGCCTTAAACTAAACCTGTAACATTGTTAAACTGTAGGAGCCGACTACCAGAACCATTGCGAAGCTGAATGAAGCTCGACTGAGATTTTGACCGACAGAATTGGTAAATCGCGTTAGCATTAGCTTCGCCCCATTCATTTCAACGGGTTAGCCGCTGCATTCATTTTTTTGGAGTTTAAATTTTGAATGTTTGTTGGTGCTACGCATCCCAATGCACTTTATACAGTCCAGTTAATCACTGGCTGCCCTGCACTTTACTTATGGATGCAGATTAATGTCTGATGTCTGAGTTCTGACTCATGTTTCAATATAACTGTATATATACTGGAACTGATTATATTCAGAAGATTGGAATCCACTGCTATTTATATTGCTGAATTAAGTCTGTTTAGCATTGAGATAGTTGCATGTATTGTTTGTGCGCACTAGAATTTATTTGGCCCTGTTCTTTATGCGGGCCAGGTCAATGGCGAGCTAAGGAGCCTATAGGCTAAAAGCCTGAAGAACGTTCCTGGATTAGTGCAGCTGCCCCTCCTCCCATTGGTCTGGTAGGAGGCTCCTTAAAGCAGCCGCTCTTCTATAATCCTACCCTCTGCAACGCAAAGTTTCAAGCCCTATTCACTCACTCACTCATCCATTCCCCTTCCAATAAACTTGAACTCTTTCCCCTTTGGATTTCTTCTGTTACACAGGACTTGGAGCTTGAAGTTGCATTCTAATTATTGAAGGGTTGAAACTGAACTGGTTGCACTTTTGCAAAGCCTTGAGTGATGAAGACTGAAAAGATTCTGAAATCATGTATATATATTGAATGGCCATTTTTTTTTCTATGTTATGTCTATTGGTTTTTCTTCACAAATATAGAGTACCAATTTGCATAAACTGTGTTCTAGTTTTTCTTCTCCTCTCCCAGAGCTGAATGTAGAACTTCTGATATGAGCCCTGACATTACAATAGTGTGGTTCTTTTCACTTTATACTATTAATTGAGTAGCCTACATGTTACAACAACCTGGTTTACAATATATCAAAACAAATGTTTTAATTGTTCTTTTCATTTATCTGTAAGAGAAATGTATCAAAGCAGTATGTTCCTCATCTAAAACCAAAGATTTAATAAAACTTTAAATCAGATTTTCTCTCAGTCACCTCTCAGCTCAGCCCAAATCTTTAGCGACCGTTTAGGAAATCTGGCTTGCAGACAGAGTTTGCAGCAAAGCACCTATGGCAACTAATTACCACATCTAAATGAATTTCTAATTGATAAAACCAGCCTCAGAACTGCATTCATACAATGCAACAATGAGTCCTCCTAATTAAATGACAAAATAGTCATTTTTGCATGCCACACAGCGTGTCATGATTGGTAGGACATCATTTGTACCTTCCAAAACCATCTAAAATCACTGTTAAAAATATATCAGCATTATAATGTGACAACACTACAGTGTTTTGTGTTATAGGCACAAAAACAACTCTATCATGTTTAGAAAATGATGATGGTTTGGATGTAATAGTATGTCAAGATTAGGAGAGCCTTGTTGTCATGGTTACAAGACAGTGCTACTCACAATACACTTGGTTCAGGTTAGAGGACAACTGTCATGGTAAAAGAAAAAAAACCTGTGAGAGTTATGTTTAAAAAAACAAAACAAAAAATAGAAAATGAACAATAAACAGCTGTCACACAGTTTGATGTTTTGTTGACCTTTCCATCCTCCCTGACCTCCTCCATGTCACCTCACTTTGTTCTTTTTTTGCAGCAGTAAAAAAAGTGAGTGGATATTGGTACTATTCTGACAATCAACTGAAATTTAACACACCAGTTTGACAGCCATTAGCATTATTTGTATCCTTCAGTCTACATGAGTAATTCTGGGTATCGATATCCAGGTCATAAAACTGTTGACATCTGACACACAAGCCTGTCGTACAATGCCAACAAAGTTTGGATGGATTGACGATCAAAGGCCATTTGCAGACTGTGAACAGTCTCACTTTGGCACCCGACCCTGTCAAGTGTCAACAAGTATCTGACTGTTTTTTTATATATTCTATATCAAGCTGATGTAGACATTCATAGCCTCGAAGTACTTATATTTGTCAAGAGGCCAAAACAAGTACTCCAGTGGATGCTTATGCCACCCTGTGAGTAGACAAAAGTCTAAGCAAGTTTGTTGCTTGTCATCTCTGACTATGCAAACTATCAATATTAATAGTTCACTGGTGTGAGTAATAAGTCTGGATTAGCAGCTCTTATTAAATGAGACAAAAAGACCAAGTTATGTTTGAGAATTTTGCCTCTCAGTGCACTCTCACTCTGTCTCAAGCCAAGAGTTTTGGCAGTTTGAAATTAACCTTACAAAGAGGCACTAACCCTGTCTATCTCCTCATCTTTTAACAATCGAATGCCAGCTCAACTGCACAATATAAAGACAATGATTTCCGTCCCCATATGTTTTTTTGTAATCATATTTTCAGAATTATACTTTTCACGAGTAGCAGATGACAAACTCTCACTCAAACACAACAGCCTTGTAAAGATTCAACTAAAGAATGAAGGGAGAGCATTATTTCTTGGGCGAGAAGAAAAAATGTGGGTAACAATCAGATGTACACAATGTGTATGACCTCTGAAGTTTCAAGCAAGTGCACTCTATATAACAGTAACAGCACAGCATAGGTGGGCAGTTTTTTTTTTTTATGACTTACACAGATTTGGTATTGCCAGCTCACTGCCTCAGTATCTGGAGCAATTTTACCAACATGAATGACAAATGAGGAACTGGAATGTTATGCAATGAAACCCAGTTTGACTTAGCTACTAAAATCTGTCGGCATAAATCTAGCCACAGGGTTGAGTTTAGAAAATAAGGCAGATTTAGGAAGACGGTCCCTTTCTAGCTGACCCAGTAAGTAAACCAAAAGAACTTATCAGGCCGTGTAATTAAGGCTTAATGCTCATACCTCTGCACTTCAAAGGGAGTAAAAGCAAGAAATCAAAGAGACTAAGACAGGACTCATGTGACAGAAACTGAAGAAAATCTCCTACCTTTAAAAGCCCTTTCACAAAAAATGGGGAAAATAAAATCTGACAATAATAACGCATTATGGTTTAGGTGAAAAAAGAGAAGAAGAAAAAAAGGAGAGGTGAAAATAGAGTGGGCATCACTCATGTCTCCTGAGGCACAACTGTGAGCTCACACATAAGTGCATGTCTACCCTTGGCCTGTGCAGAGCGGCCAGATGGCTGAAAAGTCAACTGATAAAGTCAAACATGTTTACAGAGGGCGAGAGTGTGTGGACGGAGGCTGGTGTCGGGGTGACAGCACCCTGCCGGGAGACGACGAATGTTACGCTGCTCAGGATTGTAGGATATGGACAGACACAGAAGCCAAAAGGATTCCAGAGGCTTCATTTGAACTTTCCAGCATCCAGTCACATGTCATAAAAGACAGAACTATTCTGCAGGCCACAGGGTCATGTAAATTAGCTCTGCAGACTGGGGAAAGCCAAAGCCAGGACTAGCAGAGCCCACTTAGGAATTCCCTTATCACACCTATCAGAGCTTCAGAGGATCTAACACAAAGAAGCTTTTGGGGGAAGACAAAGAAAAACGTTCAACCACGCAGACCTTAACAGATGGCCCAAATGGCCGGGTGCAATGAAGTGCCCCGGTACAACGTATTGCTCTGCTGACCCCTCATTTCCTGTGGCATGCAACAACTGAACTTAACAACTGAACTTATGAATGAACAGTGAAGAGACAGTACCAGAGGATGTGCCTTATTATCCTATGTTAAGTTTAATTGTTAAATGTTATGGTATATCATGTCCTGATAAATACTCCAAAGCTTAATTACAGTTGGATAAGTCCTTCTTTAATTTATCAGCTTGTTATATAACCATATCCCAAGCATTGTGTTATTTCTGTAATCGTACAAGATAGCTAAGTCATGTTTAGACTCCCCGGGAAGCTTTACATGTGACACATTCAATTCCAACAAGCTTAGCTTTGTATCAGTACAAATACATATAGTCTAAAGTAACATTGTTACTTTCAGAGCAAAACTCTGACCACCTCATGACCACTTCATGACCTCCCTGTGATACTGGGATGTCATATCTAACAGCCCCTCTGGGAGGGGAGCTCACTGTGATTGTTCCGTAGTTTTACTATTAAAAGGCATTTCACCCGAAAGAATGGGGATTTTCTGCTTACTTTCTGAAGGCCATAGAATCTCCCACTTTGGTCCAATGTAGCAACTTCAACTGCCACACCTTGATCCAACTCAAGCTGAAGGCCTCGTCTCCCAACTCCAGACGCTGCTGCACCCGGGAAACTGCAAGTATCAAGCTTCTGTCTCTAAACGGGTGTTTCATGATTACAATTGGCCTTTCGACCAGTACTCCAAATTTAACAGATTATCTGCTGCTTCAGGTGAAAAGGCTTTTAAGTCTCCAAGCCATCACTCTGTTCCACATTCGGTTTTTCCACACACATATTCTCAACCAGCATTTTCATCATTGTTTGTATTTTATATTTTATGTTTGTTGTTGTTATTTGTTTGTTTAGTTAGTACTAAATGTTTTTGTGCGTACACAGTTGTTTCCTGTGTTTTCTATAGCTTCCATTCAGTCACTTTACGTATCTGATCTTTAGTTACCTAAGCTCTAAGTTAATTCCCTTTGTAAAACACTCTTGACTGATCACCAAGAGTAAACAATTTATTAGAATTATTATGCTGACTCTGACATTATATCGCTGGACGAATAATTCAAAGGTTGGTTTTAATCATTTCAATTAATGCAATCACTTACTTTGGTGTGGAAATAAGTATATCTTATTTTCTACCCACAACAGGATGAACCGGCATGCTGCTTCGTTTTGCTCTCAACATACCTGACGTGGTTTTTGAATGAGTGCGAATGGGTCTGAAGAAGGAAGCAGGGAGGAGTTATTAAACACATGTACTTCCTTGGCCGGGATGTGCCATTTTCTGTGCCATGGATGCTATAAACAGTCATCCTCAGATTTACTCATACCCTCCCATTGAAGAAGGAAAAAAACTGCTGTCACTGAAATAAGTTGAAATTGACAAAAGTAATAATAAATAAGAATTTAATGAAAATCATGACATTGCTTTTGAATTCTGGTTCAAAAAAACACAACAACAAGCAAACAAGCATGATGCGACCTGTAAACTAATATTTTGTTGAGCAACCCTTTGAGGCAATCACTGCCATCGAGTGTTTTCTGTAACTCTCAATCAGACTTCTGCACCTGTTGACAGGTATTTTGATTTTGGCCAACTGCTCATCAGCAAAGTGCTCTAATTTGTCCGGGATTGTTTTATTTATTTATTTATTTATTTATTTTAATTATTCTATTCAACCGCAATTCAAAAGCAATGTCTTAGTTCACTGAATTGTAATTTAACAAATTTTTATTTATCATTACTTTTTTCAGTTTCTAGTTATTTGAGGGCTGCAGGGTGGCGCAGTTGGTAGCACTGTTGCCTCGCAGCAAGAAGGTTTCTTGCGTCCCGGTGGGGGCACCGGAATCTTTCTGCGTGGAGTTTGCATGTTCCCGTGCAGCGTGGGTTCTCTCCGGGTTCTCCGGCTTCCTCCCACACAGTCCAAAAACATGTTGAGGTTAATTGGTGATTCTAAATTGCCCGTAGGTGTGAATGTGAGTGTGCTTGGTTGTCTGTCTCTAAGTGTGGCCCTGTGATAGACTGGTGACCTGTCCAGGGTGTCCCTCAGCTGGGATAGGCTCCAGCGCCCCCGCGACCCTAGTGAGGATTAAGCGGTGTATAGATAATGGATGGATGGATGATATCACAACAAATTTGGGCCACAGGCAGAATATAGATAGATATAGTGTATAGATAATGGATAGTACGAGATGAGGCTGCAACACCTTGTTTTTTTTTGCTGATTTGCTTTCCTGATGAGCTCGCGTAATTACTCATGTGATTCCAGCCGGTGAATATTTCACAGCAGTTTAGACTTTATCTCACAGATTTTCGGCAGATGAAGGCCACAAACACACATTCAAACATAGTGGGAAAGACTGCTTTATGTAGAGTGCCATAATCATACGAACTGAGCTCCTCTCTCATGTAGTCATCCGAATAAATCACTTGTAACTGATGGCGCACACAAAACCCCAAACACTCTCTGAAGCATATCACAGACTCAGCATGGATAACAAGCAAATGAATGGACTTTACTGCCGTCTGGTGTCACTGGATTGTATTACAGGATACAGAGCAAGACAAGTGGATGATAGATTTGATGGAGCAGAGTGGACGCCAGGAGGATAGAGCCCTAAAGAGAGAGCTGGGAGATGTGGCACAGGGAAAGTGGAAGAAGATAAACAAATGGATAAAACAGTTAATGAGACATTAGTATATCACAGAATGCGACAGGGCAAAGCCGAGCGTGCTGCTGGGAAATAAAACCAAGAGTGGAAGAAGAAAGGAGGGAAAACAACATCGGTGGAGGAGGTGCAAGAGAGTAAATGATATGAGAATATATGAGAATGTGAAAAAGGGTGAAGTGAGAGTAAGGTAAAATACAAAGAGGGAACAAGGGAAAGGAAGAGGATCAAAGCAGGCATTCATCTTTTTGGGCACCCACATGCCCTCCCTGTTCTCCCTTCTCTCGTCTCCCAGCTCTTTTGTTTGTCTGATTACAGGGTGTATTTTATCACCATGCCGTGTTTATCTTAAATCTTTTTTTCTTCTTCTTCTGTTATCTGTCAAAAACATTTTTCCTCACTCATTTCCAAGCTCTCCATGTCTCCCCCTTCTTGCAGACTTTCTCCCCATGTCCCTCAATCATCCTCACTGTCAACCGTCTTCAAATCTGCTCTTTTGTGCACACTTTGTCCATCTTCACCCGTTCCTCTTTTCTTTCACCTTCCCCCTCTTTTTTAATTGCAAACAGATGCATGCAGAACTTCCTCATGCGAGCAGACAGCATATCCATGAATAGCACATTTAAATGTTTGCTGCTACACAGCAAAGAACAATCACATAATTCTGCAAAATCCCTCATCCTCAAGCACACATGCCCCCGCATCTTACAAACAGGGAGGAACAAAAGCAAATGCAGATGCAGACTCACACACACACACACACACACACACACACACACACACACACATTCCCAGAATAAAGCCCTACAGCGCAATTAAAGGTTTTTATTCCAAAGCTCTCTGCTTATGAATATAAACACGTATTAACATGTATCAATTTTTAAAATATATAATTGTTTGATATGCATTCCTGTTTTTACAGGATTGCAACTTTTGAAATGGCACCCTTTCGCAGCAGAGGCACATAAATAATTTTGCTAACAAGTCTGACTTTAATGTATTCTGTCCTCCCAATTCCATAAGCTGTCCTTGATTTCTGTATGATACTTTTTTTGACACAAAGAATTTGACCTTATTCAGAGCAACACAATGCATCGCAAGCACTGAGAATCAGTCGGCATTTCTGAAACGCATAATTGCACATTGCGAGGGAAGAAGATTTTTTTTAATTTTAGAGCCTTACTCCAGCAAGAATCTTCTATTTCTATTTCTGATGAGACAATATGGCTGCAGCCCAGATAGGCAGCGACTCTATTCAGTGCTTGCAGATGATGTGAACCTACAGTATATTGTGATATACAGCGACTCTCATCCCTCCCTCACTCCCTAAAGTGATAACAGGTGGGAAGCAGCACAGCTAACAAGTGTTTCAAACATCCACCCAGAATGTTGAGAAATCCCAGCGCAGCAGACAGGCGGGCAGGTGCTATTCATGGAGTCTGAGAGATAATGAGGGGAAAACTAGGGGGAGAATAATGTGAGAATGAACTGTTACTGTGTCTTTGTGGATGCATGTGTGTGTGTTGAAGAAGGAAAGGGCACATGAAAAACAATCTAGATGCTCTTTTTTTTTTTTTTTAAATCAAAATGAGCATGGAAAGTAACACCGGAAAATAAATAAATATGATATTCAAGTGTAAGGTAATATGTTCAGGGACACGATGAAACCAAATTATTTCCCCGTGCAGCTTTGATATCTTTCCAAGGTGGAAATAAGAAATTTTTGATGGTGTATGAATTTATCATAACAAGTTTTAAGAGAAGTTAAAGATAATTAATAGTTAATGATTTCAAGGGGAAAAAGTAGGTTCCTGGAGCTACATGAAGACTTAGTCTCACAGAGCATTTTTACTTAAATATTGCAACAAGTATGAGCATCACTTATGGAGGCATAAAATAAGCATATGCAGTGTTCCGATTAGAGAAATTGTGAGTACAGTTTGGTTGGGAGGTCTTGGTTCCGGCAAGTAAAGCTGTTTGGAGCAAAAAATATTTAGAAAAGAGTAAACAGATGCAACAAATGCATTGCCTGGAGGCAGAAGATGTACTGAGGCGATGTTGAGCCCAGCAGGGAATATGGATCAAATAAGCACATGCAGAGAGGGAGATCCTTTGTTGTAGGCAACTGTGAGCCTGATGCGTTTACAATTGTATTCATTATTGAAGCAACCTATGCTGCGCTGCTTTAACGCAGCTGCAGTGAAAATGCCAGAGGTCATCTGTCCTCAGATGCAGCAACACGCACCATCAACAAGCTAGCTCACTGTCTCCTGGAGCTCATGCACTTTGCAGCAAAACAAAGAAGAGAGGTTCAATGACATGCAACAATACCATTGAAACAAAGAGAAATTCTGTTTGTATTGCACAGACTTAAATATGCTAAAGAGGGAATTTAAATACCTCGTTGGAATATGTTCACTGTCAAAATTTTTCTGAAAATATGGCTCACAGATCGTAGTGAATTCATCCTTTTGAGGCTGGAAACCAGGTTCTCTTAGTCAGGTTTAGGCAAGTAGTTCACTGATGTAGCATTTCGCTAAAACACTACAGGTGATGGACAAAGGATCAAAACCAATGCAGCAGAATCAGAGTTTTTGATTTTTCATTCTTGTCTGACTCAAGCAACGCTGGCACAGTGGAATCCCTTCAGACAATTTATACTATCACATTCCACACAACTCTCTCAGAGACACAAAAGGATTTGTGCAACTTTATTTATTTATTTTTTACATATGCAAGGATACTCCCCAATGTCTGTAAACAAACTCTGATGTGTAAAAGTGCTGGAGTGTTTAACCAGCAAAGTGCCCAAAGATAACCATACAAAAGTTTAGTCTTGTAATAGTTGCTGCAAGCAAATATTGTAAAAAAAAAGAAAAGATACACTGTCAGGAAAAAAGTGTATTTGAGTTGTCGTTGGAGTAAAGTACTATTTCCGATAAATTTCACTTATCTTTCTGCTTTGGTGAAGAACGAGAGAAAGTGTGAAAGTTAAGTTTACAACTCCTGTTGCGATTTGCATCTAACGTCTACACTTCTTCAAAGTTTCTGCTGCAACTCAGCCACCTTTTTATTGTCTTAGGATTACAGAATAAAGACAAGAAAAGAGTAGTAATAACAAAATCAAGTTTTACATCTTGCATTTGGGTAAAGAAAAAAGTTGAAAAAATGGAAAACTTCAAGTTGACTTTCCTTCAAAAAAGTTGCAGTAATGCTAATTTGAGAGGAATCGACCAATATAAGTACATCTGACATAAACCATTGACATTAATATTACTTGTAACTTAATTTGGATAAACTTAACTCAATTACGTATTGCCAAATGATGCAGTTACCTAAAGTTGGTCCAACAAGTCTCTTCTTTCAATGTAGAGAAGCAAATGAGTTGATGATATCTGCATTTTTTTTTTTGTTTGTTTGTTTGTTTTTTTTTTAAAACTGGGCAGATATTTTAGCATGTCTCAGAAAACTATTTGGGGCTGAATTCAAATCCCTTCACAATGTATTCGCAAATTAGCATGAAAATTAGTATATAAATGGAGACAGAAGCCAGTGCTTTAAACTGCAAAGTCTTGAGCGAAATATTATTTGCTCTCAAAAAATTATTGTGCAAGCACAAATTAGAAGCTCTACAGGGAAATAATGCATGCAAACAGACTTGAATTAACACCTTTAAGTATCATCAGAGGCGGCATAAGCTCTAGACCTAAAATATTACATGGTCTAATGCTTTGTTTGTTTTACAGAACTCACGGTGCCACAGGAGGATGCAGCCAACGAGGCATGAGCAAGGAACGTAGAGGAGGAAGCTCAGCAAGTTGGAGCTGGCAGCTGAGGCTGAACAGAAAAGCTGGAAAGCCTGGATACACGCTGCAAAGGCTGGTTGCCATGAATTAGCAGCTACAGTACATCCATTAACAGCAAACAGTGATGATCATCACGTCTTACTATTGTTACAGCTGATACCACACTACTACTGACTAGCTGCAAGCTGTAAGCTCAGTGAGATCCACTCAAACAGTCCACTTGTTGTCAGTCGTACTTGAGTTCTTTGTAACTCATCTTCAGTACAGATTTTCACAGTGGGCCCATCTGTCCTAGATCACGCCGACTCCAAACCCTCCTCCCACCCACCAGTCAGGAGCCAGTCATATCAAAATGACTTTTTACAGAGGATCCTTTGAAGCGGTGCCTCTGTTGGGCCCCAGACCAACCTCTTGTGTGGCTTTGCAGTGTGACGTCAGCAGAAAACGAGAGAGCAGCGACAACCAAGAGTGATTTGAAGGAGGACGACTCATGCAGCTATAAGTAAAACTGTGTAAAATCTTTCTTGTTACAGGAAACTGATAAGGCAATTTTCACATTTGAATCTATGGGAGAAATAAAACTATGAACGAAAAACAGTGGAAAGAGAGTCGAGCAAGGAAACATGCGAAGTGTGAACAGAGGGACGGAGAGATACAGTAATTGCTGTTAGATATGTTAGACGAGCCTTAAGATAAAAGCAGTGATGAGCCGACAGTGGGACCGACTGAGGACGACCATTGTCAAGGAAATGAAACGAGGAGGGACGAGGAGACTGAGAGAGAGCAGGAGATGGTGACAGACAGACAGTCAGATTGAGAGGAAAACGAAGGAATGAGAAGGAATCAGCAACAAGATCACAAGAGAGGAAGGGGAATACAACGGGGTATTTGAATTGAAAAGAAATGGGTAATGAGATGCTAGTGTAACAACAAAGGGGAGAGAGACCCCCGGGGGGAGCTATGCCACAGCAAGCTGCTTTAGTATGAATACAGCAGAGGGGGGAAATTTAATTTTAAAATGTCCTTTGTTAAACTACTGCAATGCACACAGATTCATTCAGGTGCATATAGAGCGATTAAAGTCAAACTGCATTCACATCATCCCACCTCCGGCCGTGTTTGAGATATTAAAATTAGGCACACCCTTAGAGACGGGGTATTTGGGAGACAAAATGGGAAAAAATACTCAACCTGAGTTTACGTCACCTCCCAGACTGTGATCCTATTAGCCATTATCTGTCCCCGTTTACAGTTCATTTTAGTCCCTGCCCTCCTGTGTCTGCTGCTCCCCTGATTATCCCCACCGGCTCACCTGACCCTGGTCTTGACTCCTAAATACCCCGTGAGCTGTATGTACTCCCTGGTTTCCCAAGTTCCTTTTAAAGATTGTCTTTGTTCATCCCCCTTGTGTTCATCGCTTTCCAGCAATTCTCCGGTGTAAGTCTCTATGGTTTTTGATTCTGCTTTGTTCTTGCGTTTTTTTGGCTTTTTGCCCGCTCCCTGCCAGGATTTGTTTGCTTGTTTTGGACTGAATTTCTGTGTATGACCACCTGGATTCCAAGAAGAGGAATGTGCCTTTTCAACTTTAAGTCTTTCTCTGCATCTGAGTCGATGTTCTGCCCGAGAAACATTGCAGATACAAGGTGAGCATGCCTACGAGGTCTGCTGAGGACACAACCTATCCTGGAAGGAGCAAAATAGAGGAAAGGGATGAACAGACCCAAGAGCAGAACAACAAAGAGAGGAGATGAAATGATGTAGACCCATGGGGAAACATGAAACTGGACAGAAGTGCTGAGGATAACTAAGGAGAGTAGAGACTCTGTGATAGCAGGCAGGATTTTTGAGTGGGAGGAGGAAATTAAGCTTTACAAGTAAAGGGGAATAATGGAGAGATCTGTGGTGCAAATGATGTAATTACTCATGGGAATGAGTGTTGAAGAGGAGTGATGCAGAGAACTTGTATGAAAAGAGTGACTGGGCAGTACTCAAGAGACTGTCAAAGAGAATACTGGAGGAGGGGAGGAGCACCTCTGACAGATATAAGCCCGGAGATATAAGCGCACTATAAAAAAAAATTAGAAAGCTGGAAAATCATTATAACAAGTCCTCCAGTGGATGCCAAGAATGAGCCTTTACCAAAACACAATGAAAGAAAATAAAACCTGCAGGGATTGCGGGGTATTTGTGCTACAAAGAGATGCAGAGGTAGGAGAAGTGTGGTGAGGAGCATTGTTATGTGGAATGAGTGTCAGATTCATGTGTCGGATGAGGCAAAAAAGCAGACTAAAGAAAGCTACAATATGATCTCGAGAGGATGTTGTGAATTAGCACAAAGGAAGAGAAGGAGAGCAAGGTTGAAGTAAGTCCTTCTGGAGATTCAGTTGAAGTGGTTGGGTGCTACTGTAGGTGCACTAAAAAAGATGAAGTTTCTACCAGAAACTTAAATTAAATGAAAACCTGAATGAAGCAGCTTTTCATAAGATCGATGTTTACATAGGTTTGCCAGAAAAATCCCCATATCTGTCCTCAATTCTCTTGTTTGGGCTGCAAGGTGGTACCGTGGTTAGCACAGTTGCCTCGCAGCAAGAAGGTCGCAGGTTCGTGTCTTGGTGAGGTCTGGGTTCTTTGGCTTCCTCCCACAGTCCAAAAACATGTTGAGGTTAATTAGTGATTCTCATTGACGAGATTTTTTAAAGCATGAACACAAAGTCAAAGCCATGCAGAAGTTTAGTGCCCTCTCAGACCACTTGAGTTGCAATATGCTAAAGGGTAAGTCTGGAATTTTTGCCCAATAATGCAAAAAAAATCTAATAAAAATACTGCCTACCCTAGCTTTAAGCTTTAATATTTCAACTTGTATAAGAATACAGCAACATATTTTTATGCTAAATGCAACAAAACAGCTAAATCAGCTCATTCTGCCAGCTGTAGCTGTGAGGACCTGCAGGCTCAGAGCATGTTGGAGGTGGCAGGCTAATTGGGTTTCTGTTCATAATTAGGCCAATTAATTAGGAAATGCAGCTGAAGCCATGAGCGCTCCAGCAGGTCATTTAGGAATCACAGGCAGGGAAGAAGAAGAAGAGTCGTGGGAAGAGCTTGAAAATTAGGAGCTTACGAACAAAAAGGTCACTCGAGCGGGACTTTGGGGAAGATCCCTCCACCGTCCCACTGAATGTTATCACTAAGTGATTCATGGAGTGAGGGTAATTACCCATTTGTGACAATTTATCCAAATCAATCACTTCTTTTGGGAGTCAGTGAATTGAAAACAGAGCCTGCCAATTGACGCGGTTTCCAGCTGATGTTCATTGTTTGCTAATCTGCCATGAGAAACATCAAATGATGGAAGAAAAATGCAGGAGAAATGGAAGAAAGAGGGAAGAGAGGCACAAGACTGTAAAATGCGCTCATGTGTCCATCAGTTTGCTCTGTGTGACTCCAACGTCTTCACAGAGGTCTCTAAAATCTCCAACGCCTGCAAAGCACAAAGCTAGCTCTTCATTCCTGCAGTTACATCACACATCGTTTCGTACCGCTCTCAAAAACACATGAAAGTTTGAGATGTTCGACTCCAAATTTAGGTTAAGTTTGGCCAAGCATGAAAAATGATGCCTTCAGTTGTAACTTTGCGATCAAAAGCGAGGCAAGAACCACTTTTAACTTGACTTTAGGTCACATAGTGCTCTGATTTGAATTCAGTCTGATGAGCACAACAGGGGACCACAGTGCTGAATATCATTTTCCTCTAAACAAAACGTGTTTAACATTCGCACTCACCTCCACAAAGAGGAAGCAGGGCACGATGTAGGTGCTGGTTTTCTGCTGGCCACTGTCTGAAGGAACGTTCCTCATTGCGGCCCTCTGTGCCGCCACCCGACTGTCCATCATCTGTGGGGTCAGAGGTTATTGTAAGTCAACTAAATTAGTTGTGTTTGTGTGAACGAGATGGTGTAAGATTAGTGACTCCATGTATGTAAAAGAAAAATCTGCAAATGGTAAACTTGGCATAAAAATCTATTTTCACACATATAAACATGAATGTTCAAGAAGATGTCAATTTTGATGATTTGCAATGTTTTGCAGAAATTTACAATACTAATTAATAAACTGATATGTTTGCTGAGGTGTAGTGAAGGCATACAGAAGAGGCACGATAACGATATTTAAATAATTATTTAAAATCACCTAATTTTCTTTGAAAAAACCTCAAACTCATCCTGAGCCAATGTGGAGGTTTGGCTGTGGTCAGTTATTGGCTTGACTTAAATGCAAGAAGAGAGACCTGACTGGCACTTCAGTTTAGTCACTTTGTTCAACTATATGATTATAATGAGTCATTAAACAGTTCTCCAAGTTCCAGGATATAGAAGATTGTAAAAAGTAGCCCATACATATTCAATATCTATCTCATATCCTGCAGAGTCATAGGAAAGACTGAAATAACAATTTGTGGTACAATTTCCTTTATGTTTCTCTGCATGTTTTCATAATTTTAAATATTTGTCTGAAAATATGCTACTAGCCAGAATTATAAACTGGTCAACATAAAACCTTGTTCACAAAGAAAGACATCACCAGGCAGAAACAGCTTTAGTGTAATACATCGGTACTGCTTATGCTTATCGCTCAGGTGATGCAGGGAAACACAGCTGTGTGCAGGAACTACGCTCATATTGGATGAGTCCACCGCAACCAATTAGTTTCAGTGCAAACACTCAGGGCGAGCAGTGCATTAGTTTTACAGACTACGATGGAAATTCTCATCCAGTGTTTGACCTACACAAGTAAGCACAGTTGAAAGATGTTTGTACTTTACTTGAGTATTTTTATGTTATACTGCTTTATATGTTTTCAGAGGTAAGTTTTGTGTTTTAAGTCACTATATTTACGTCTCAGCTTTAGAATAAATGATGGTGAATAATTATAGATTAGAGCAACTCAGCAGTAGATGAAAATGATGTACATCTTTGCCTATTGCAACATCCATTCATCCATCCATCCATCCATCCATTATCTATACACTGCTTAATCCTCACTATGGTTTCAGGGCACTGGAGCCTATCCCAGCTGACATAGGGTGAAGGCAGGAGACACCCTGGACAGGTCGCCAGTCTATCACAGGGTTACACATAGAGACAGACAATCAAGCACACTCACATTCACACCTACAGACAATTTAGAATCACCAATTAACCTCAACATGTTTTTGGACTGTGTGGGAGGAAGCCGGAGAACCCGGAGAGAACCCACGCTGCACGGGGAGAACATGGAGACTCCGCGCAAAAAGATCCCGGGTGTCCTCACCGGGACGCGAACCAATGACCACCAAACCACCGCTCCACCTTGCAGCCCTCCTTGAGAACATGTGGGAAGAAGCCAGAGAACCCATGCTGCACAGGGAGAACATGCAAATTCCACACAGAAAGATCCCAGGTGTCCTCACCGGGACGCAAACCAGCGACCTTCTTGCTGCAAGGCAATGGTGCTAACCAACTGCGCCACCTTGCAGCCCTATTGCAACATCAAAGTGGTATTTACACATAGATGCATCAGTAATTACAACTCACTAAAACAATATATGAAATATTCTGAAAAGAGCCTCTGCACAATGAGTAGTTCTAGTTTTTAGAGTTAAAGGAAATATAATTTTTTTTTCTTTAATTACTTGCCGAAAAACCCCTCTGGCAGTGAAAATTCCTAAACCTAATTTATTAGTGGTTTTGTCCCAGTGTCTCTTCTCTCCATCTTGTGCTAAAATGTTTCTCAGTCTGTACAAGAAAACAAAGGTTCACTCGCTATCACTACATCAGCTGGAGGGTGAGCTTCTCAGAGATTGGCAGATGTGTCCCCATTTATGTGGGATCAAAACTCCACAGTGAACAATAGAAGCACCATTGTCCAACTACTTAAGATTCGTAATTATGAGGACACTTCGAGCCCGGTGCTCATTATGTGCCATCCATCCATTAATAAAGTGGAGACTTTCAAAATTGCTGATTGCCACTGCGCTTCACTTTTTTTTTTTTTTTTTTTTTAAGATAATCATGTCTGAGCACAAGGAGGGAATCCTTATTATCTATCATGAGTTTTAAAAAAAGTATGCACATACACAACTTTACTTGTACACATACACCAACTCATGCACCAATATGCAAAGATGCTCACAAAGATACATTCTGCATGATACATCAACACAGGTATGCACACACACGAACCAGTACAGGGATGCAATCAAAAGAATTGGGGGGGAAATGAGGTTGAAAGGAGGAGAAGTAGAGTGGAAACAGAGGACCGATGATCAAAAACAAAAGCCTGACAGAAAGAGATAAGAGAGAGACAAAGTCATGATGCAGACATTCGGAGACTCCTCAGAAGTAAGGAGGGTGGGGTGAAAGCCAGCAGACTCAGCAAGTGTGTGTGTGTGTGTGTGTGTGTGTGTGTGTGTGTGGGTGGGTGGGTGGGGGGGGGAGCAGGTAGAAGTTGAAGAAAAACAGCTCCAGTCCCCAAAGTGAGAATAAGAGGAAAGAGGAGGGGGAGAGAGATGGTGAAGAAAGTCAGAGTAGGAAGGAGATGCTCAGGGGTTTCTGACATGCAAATGACTGCACTCATGCTAAATAATGTCAGCTCCTGCTCTTTTAAGTTTAGGGAAGCCTCAAAAGACATTCAAATATAACCCCTTTGATTAAAACAGCAATTGCAATTTTATTTTTCCAGAAATCGTGATATTATCAATCATAAAGCAAAAGCCCTGAGCAATCCTCAGTATAATTTTATTCACTCAAAGACCAATTGGTTTCCCTCTCAGATATCGAGCTTATTCCCTCATCTTCTTGACAACAATTATCTCGCTGACTTTATGGCTGAGGGCGAATCTCTGATGCCTTGTCAGCCCTTTCCCCAATCAATGGTCATTATGGGTGAGAGGGGAGGAAGCCTCTTCGCATGGTTGGAACGCGTCCATGTGTTCATTGTTCACCTGAATACCTATCAATCATAACGGAAAATTATATAAGGAGATAAAGAGGAGGTGGGTGATTCATTCCTGTTCACACAAACACTAAAATACATTATCTTGTCATTTATGATAACAATACACGGCTTAGATTTGCACTGGGAGCAGGAAAAGATGTGTGCGAAGTACTGCAGGAACATGTTTTAGACAGTGATACAGTGTGTGCATTAATGAATAAAGAATTAAAGATAGAGCACTCCCAGAAACTACAATTCACTTAGATCTCTTCTCATCTGGAACAGTTTGTTATAAGAGAAAATTTTAGGTCATGTGTTATCAAGGCTTGCCAGACTTGTGAATCTGATGAGATTCAAGGCACTGTGGTCAAGCATAGACTTTCTTTCAGACATCGTATAGAATGTGTCACAAAGGTGTGCAGCTGTCTGTGCAGCTACACACAGCCAAAGAACAATGACCCCTTTAATTTAAACGTGCATGATTTAGAGATTCAACAAAAATCACCCCAGGTGTGCTTATGGTATTTACAAACCTGAACTTCAATTATCAGGTGATTAAGTCCCTCTTGGCAGTTTTGGTTCCACATCACAGATTTATCATCAAGCCCTTCTATTTATAGCCCTAAACAGATCTTGTTTATGGCCTCAACTGATCAAAAATATCCTGGAATCTCCTTCACAAATCTGACAACAATGTGTTTGATCAAGTAACACACATATGAATTATTTAGCTGAACAATGCGCACACACAAAACAGAAAATGCTCTTTGTGTTTAAATGTGTTCATGCTGTGACTCTTCCCTTTTTTTCCCTCTTCTTCCACTACCACCTGTCTGCTTCATGGGAAACACTAACCTACTCTTAACTCACTATTCCTATGTAAGCCGCTGCTTTTGACTGTGAAACAGCATTCAATGACACTAAGCAAAGAGAGAACAGTTTGTACAAGTTGTGGCAGGAGAGGAAAGGATTGAATATTCAGTGCATACACACAGGAGGCTGTTTGCTGTAAATACAGTATTTGGGTCTTTTTTTCATGTACACATCTTCCAAAGCAGTGAGAAGCAGTCAGGAATAAGGCTGCCGTGACTAATGGTCTCTTGTGTTGCTGTCCATGTTACTCGCAATGATGTGCATCCTTAAGCCTCGCACTGACACTGGGGTAACACAAGCCTCACTCACTATCTCACTGGCACACATGCACAGGTGCAAACACACAATTACATGGACCCATATTCACACAAATGCATACATGGGTTCATTCACCTACACATACAAGTAACCATTATTTCAGCATCCATTGCATGCCGGGTTTGGATGTCAGTCCAACAAGTGGTGTCACACAGCTCATACTTGTGAGTGTGTGCATGTGTGTGTCTGTGACAGAGAGAAGGGGGAGAAAGAGAGGAGAGAGAGGCTGAGAGACATCCTGCACTGAATTCCTGCTGTGCTGCTGCTCAGGTTCAACAATGTGGGTCACAGAGATGCTGCACTCGCACACTCGCACACTCACACACACACACGCACACATTCAGGGACAAACTGTTTCCCGAAAAGAATCAGAGGGGAAAAAAAAGAAAGAAAAAAAACCCCGGCAGTAACTGGTTGGAAAAAGTCTCACCTTAAATCTCTGTATGCTGGAAGCAGTGCTGCTGCACAGTGACTACTGCCTTCTCAGAGTCTCCGTCTCTAGGAGGATTTGCTCCTGTGGCGGACTCCCATTCTGTGGTTTTGTTGTGGTCTCAGCTCCGCTTCTTTCTCTCTTTTTTCCCCCCTTTTTCGTCTCTTTCAAAGCAAAAACCGCCCCTCACTTCCGCCGCTCCGCCACTCAGAAGCCCCTCGGCACTGAGTGTGAATAGAGAGAGATAGAGAGAGCTTGCCCACTGCCAGGCACCTAGCCTCCAGCCAGCCTAGTCTATATCTGTCTGCAGTCTGCCTCTAGGTCGCTAAGCTAAATATGATGATCTTCAACAGCACTTCAAGGCTAATTAGTCAAGTAAAGGGATCCACAGGCTTGGTGAGGAAGTCTGCTCAGCATCGGTTTGCTGGTGGATATGAGGAGAGGAAGCAAGAAAAGAGAGAGCGAGAGGGAGAGAAAGAGAGAATGTGTGTGTGTGTGTGTATTTGTATGACAGTATGTGAGAGGATGTGGAGGAGAGAAAAAGAGGAGAGGGAGAAAACAGAGGGAATAAGAGAATGAGAAAGCAGGAGTGGAGACTGAGCAGCAAAGAGATGGCATGTGCATGAGAGGGAGAGAGAAGGAGAGGGAGGGGGGAGGGAGAGAGAGAGGGAGAGGGAGAG
>NW_007577734.1:554109-585813 GCF_000690725.1 Stegastes partitus | reverse complement strand
CAGTCAGAAGTGGGTTAATGATGCATCGTCGTGCGGAAAAGTGGGATGCATCTCCCACATGCCCTTATGTAGGTCATATGCCTTCAGGTGTATGCTCACCAGCAGCTTTTGGCTGTGTGCATGTGTGTGTGTGTGTGTGTGTGTGTGTGTGTGTGTGTGCGCATTGCATAATGACATGGATTTGTCTTTAACCAATTCCGCCTACCTTGGGGCTAAAACAAAGACAGAGCATGTTTCTGTGCATGCACATGTGCAAACAGGCACAGAAATGCATGCCAGTGTCTGTAGATAAGTGTTTAGACAAGCTGCAGCTTTGCCGGTGGACTACTGGACACCAGGAAAATCCCCCAAGGATGTTGCTGCACAGGTCTGTACTTGGTGGGGACTTCAGCCCTGTTAAAAAAAACGAACACAAAATGCTAATATAACAAACATGTACATTGTCCAGATTTCTCACACAAGTCTTTCACTTACATATCATAGCCACGCAAGCGTAGAATACAGAGCTCTGCATTTGTGCTCTGAGAGAGCTTTGATTAGACTTTAGGCATATTATATGTAGGTTGTTTAATGTAAATGCTATTTCTTGACATTTCTCTCGGTAACATTACAATGTTTTTATTTCATTGTATGGGTCAGACAAACTACATTGAACACATCCGTTAGAAAGCTTTACATTTAGTTTCAGGTCAGTGGATTTTGGTTCTACTGAGCCCTTTGTTCCAGTTGCCATGCTAAGCTAAGCTCACTGACTGTCAGCTGTAGCTTCACATTTAATGCACAGACACAAGGTGGCATCAGGGTGTTCAAACTCTGCAAGAAAGTGGGTAAGCACATTTTCCAAAATGTGAAACTATTCCCTAAACATTTTTGGAAAGTAAATAACATCTCTCATATCTTATCCCAAATTTTTTTTCAACAAATGAGCTAGTATTATGACCTCCCCATCCCTCTGAAATCTTGTTCTGGAGGTGCAATCACTGTTAATTGTCTGCACATCTCAGAGAAATGAAATCCAACAAAAAAGAAAAACTGTACAGCATCCCTTATGCAAAAAGAAATTTCCAAATACATTTCTATTGCTAACAGAAGACTTGTAAGTCAAGTGTGTAAGGAAACAGCACTATAAAAACCGCCCACCCTTCTGCGGCACTCAAACAAATCACTCACAGCTGGAGAGGGACCACGGACCACTCATGGCAAAGTGTTTTGTTTTTTTTTTCCTGAGAATGTTAGATAAAATCACGTGGTGTCACTGATGTCACAGTTTCCATGGCAACTCGCTGCATTCACAGAATTAAATATCAAGCGAGGAAACATGCATACGCAGAAATACACACACACACACTTGCACATTCGAAAGCGCACATACAACGTTGATGAAACAAGCACCACTTAGGATAGCCTCGCCTGAATGACACTGCATGAATATCACTAGCCTAACTCTGAGAATTGCAGAAGTTGAACACGAAGAAGACATGACAGAAAATGAGCTCAATAGCAAAATTCTAATAAATTCTATAAAATTGCAGATCAGTTAACGAGTTTCAATCGCTGTTACAAAAGACAGATATTTTGCACACATGCAGGCTTTTCGTGTAACAACAGCAACTGAATGCTGCAAGGACGTGGAAACAACTGCAGTATATTTCCATGGCTACATTAATATATGTCTTTCACATCCTCCCTTAGGATGTCTACTTCATCTGCCCCATCACTTTAACTCATGCTCTGCAGGTGTGCAGTTTTCTGTAGCATCTTTTCCATGATGGTTGATGCCTTTAGATAAGCCTGTCTGGTCTTATGGAGCAATGCATGTTTGATTTAAAAAAAAAAAAAAAAAAGAAGCATCATACATAATAAGAACGTAAAGAGTAAAAAGAGTTGTCAAAGTCAAGGGCAAAACAGGAAAGGTAAGACACTGTAGAGCTCTGTAAATAGTGCAAGTACACAGGGGCGGGCGTGTGTAGCCTACAAACACTGAGGCACACAAGCAAAGCAGACAGACACACAAACACACACAGTACACCTGTCTTCTTTTAACTTTCCTTTTTTCATACACTTCTTACAGCAGCGTTCCTGGGAATTCAATCTATGTTGGACATTTCTGCATTTCAAGATCAACATGCAATTCCAATGCAACAAGATTTGTACCCTTTACAGTATTCAGTGAGGCAGAATCTAAAGGATTGAGGGTTCAGATTATAGATTAGCGCTATGACGCATCCGACTTCTATGCAGGAATTTCCTCTCCTGCAATTGATTATTTCATGAATCATCAACACAGCCTATTTCTAACTTAACAAGTTTTTTAGTTGACCTAATCCTCAAAGCGACTCTAATCGATATTTCTGAGTGAAGAATGGACCAGGTGGGTGCTTATGTGTAAAAGTGACTAGGGTTTTACTATGTGACACAGCTTTACTGCTTTAGTTCGACATCCCTTCTCTTGTCAGAGTTGTTTTCAGCCACAGCAGGCAGCTGTTTTCTGTGGGAAAAATAAAGTAAACTTTATGTTAACTGGCCAAAACAAAATAACAGATAGAGAAACTAGTTGGTAGACAGTAATTGTATGTTTTCTGGATGCATAAAAGTAACTATCACAGCTTTAATCAGGTGTTTTTCGAGACCTAACCCAAACCATAGCCATACTTTCTAGCTGCCATCAACACAAATTTTCATAGCCTGTTCTTCAGCTTGTCAACACAAGCTCAAGCGTCTGCCCTGTTAATGGTTGTCCTTCGCATTTTCACTCACAATATCCACGCAGTCTAATCGCACTAACCCCACAAAGCACCACAAAGTACTCAGCTCATACACCTACCATTAGAAAACCACTGATCCTGTTCCCTCTTTACATGTGTATTGTATGCACATGAACACAGACACTGCTTTTTTCTACAGTACGCCGCACAAGCACATACAAGCAAACAAAGAGCAGCGTTCAGAAGCTGCTGGCACTTGTACGCATGAAAACACAGGCACAAAAGCCCCATACATACAGTATTGTTGGGGAAATTTTGCTATACTCCCAAACACCTCCCTCTACAAACACAATCACACACACCACAGCAGACAGAGAGGTTGTTTGGCATATTGTTAAAGAAAACAAGCATGTGATATGAGCCTGTGTGCTCTCGCTATGCAGTTGTTCATATGAAGACTCTTTCTTGTCTTGGGGAATCAGAAGTAGGCCGAGTCAGTGGATGTGCTCATTTCGTATACTATCACTGTGGATCACAGCCAAGGACATTTTTGCTTCAAATTGCCATGCAAGGGAATTTAAGACATAAAAAATTAATCAGATTTTTAGCAAAATGGGATTATAAAGCAGATGCAGCATAGGTCAGCTACGATCTAATTTATGTTGCTAAAATACTGACCATCTCTCCAGAACTTCTTATACTAGTTCTTCAGGGGTTTATACTCCACATTTTCGTGTAAGTGTCTTAAAGGCCTTGCACCCAGCTATTTATCTGACCTGCTTTTACTGTATCGACCCTCGCAGATCCTGAGGTCCTCCAACAGCAGCCTTTTATCCATTCCAGCAGCAAGAACTAGAACCCATGGTGAGGCGGCATTTAGCCACTACGGCCCCCACCTCTGGAACAGCCTGCCGGAGAGCCTCAGGACTGCAGAGACTGTCAATACTTTTAAAAGAAGGTTAAAGACACACCTTTTTAATCAGGCTTTTAATTGAACTTTAATTCTTTTATATTCTTATCATTTATTTATATTTGTATTTTATCGTTGTATTTTATCTTTATGTATTAACTCTTTTAACTTTTATTTTATCTTACATAAGGCCTTTTATTCTTAAAGTTTTTAGTTTTATTTCCAGTGTTTCCTTAGGGGGGGTCCTCCACACTGGGGGCTGTGTGCAGTCTGCTGCTGGGGGTGCTGTCTGCGGGTCCTTTCGGCCGGCTGGTTGGGGGGCTCCCCACCTCCTTGTGAGGATCCCCCTGTCTGCCAGGTCGGGGGTCCAGGTGCCGGCGCCCCCAGTAGTCATGGTCTGCAACTCCTCCTGGTGTGGACGGCCCCAATGGTAGCGTTTCCCACAATCCCTCAGTGCCATGCCATGCCTCTTTTAGTCTCGTGGTGACTGTGTGTGTGTGCGTCTGTGTGTGCGTCTGTGTGTGTGCGACTGCATTTGTTGTATGTGTATGTGTATGCATGGAGGGTGGGAGGGATGGGTTTACTTTATTTTTTAAATGTTGTAATGTTTTTAAATGCTTTGTTGTTTTTAACTGCTTTGTTGTTTTTAAATGTTGTAAAGCTCTTTGCGTTGTTGTTGTTGTTGCACATGAAAAGTGCTATATAAATAAAATTTGATTTGATTTGGGTAAATTAAAAAAGCAGTTAATGGCAGGAAAATGAGGCTGCAGTATACTGTAGTATAAATGAAATATGAGTAAGCTGTAATAAAATATATACATAAAAATAAGTTGGCCTAGTTTCATTTCCTGGACATAGAGTATAATAGTGCCTTTGATCCTTCCTTGCTGTCACTCACCAACAAAACTTTTCATCCTTCTTACTTCAGAGTCACCACAGACATGATGTATGATGTGACATGAGATCATATGGTAAACTTCAGGTTAATTTACCTTTTTTTTCCAAAGCAAGGTGGCGCAGTTGGTAGCACTGTTGCCTCGCAGCAAGACGGTCGCCGGTACACGTCCCGGTGGGGGCACTGGAATCTTTCTGCGTGGAGTTTACATGTTCTCCCCGTGCAGCATGGTTTCTCTCCGGGTTCTCCGGCTTCCTCCCACAAGTCCAAAAACATGCTGAGGTTAATTGTTGATTCTAAATTGTCCGTAGGTGTGAATGTGAGTGTGCTTGGTTGTCTGTCTCTAAGTGTGGCCCTGTGATAGACTGACGACCTGTCCAGGGCGTCTCCTGTCTTCGCCCTAAGCTCCAGCCCCCCCGCGACCCTAGTGAGGATTAAGCGGTGTATAGATAATGGATGGATGGATGATATCACAACAAATTTGGGCCACAGGCAGAATATCATGTTCCACAAGCAGGATGTCTGAACGAAAAGTTCAGCCTGTTTGTTTCAACAGAGAATAAACTCTGTAAATCAAAAGGTTTCAAAAGACTTAAGAAATATTAAGGGTTTTCTGATCTTTAAAGTAAAACGAATATTTTACAAAAACCTAACATGAGACATGCTTAAAAAATGGCACTGAAAAGTTTGGAACTTTGCCTCTTTGAAGTCGACAGCAGCTGCCAACTTAGATTTACGGTGGTTACAATGGATTCCCAAGGTAGCCCTGTTTTATAGTGAAATACCATATTAAAATACAAGAAGGCAAAAAATCAAATTAGTTGATTTCAGGTAATTGTTTACATCTAATGCTTAGCAGGTCATAAAATGGCTTACTTGTTAGACTCCATAAGCATTTGCATTAGCTGGCTCGACAAAACCTGAACAGAGATAAAGGCTATCACTGGTGTGGTTATCAGCTTTTTTTGTTTAAACAGGTTTTCTTCATCAGGCTTTGTGTTAGCTCACATAGAAAGGTGGCATTTGACGGATTTGAGTCTGACACTGTCCCATAATGAAGGTTACTTTGAAATCACTTAAGTTTTTTGGCTAAATCAAAGTGAAAATAATGTTACTGATTGATATTCTCTGTGATAATTACCAATGGACTCATAACATTTTCCAATCTGGGATCTATTAACTGTAATGTCTTTAGTGTAAAACAGACTGGGCACTGAAGCAGGACCAAGCATAAAACATATTAATGCCTTTTGTAATGTAGTTTCCTTCGGTAACACAATGCTTACAGTAACTGCATGGCTTTGTTCAGTGCCATTACTAATTTTCGTCCGAACAGGCTTGCAGCTGAGAAACTATATCAGTCATAAAGAACGATGTCTGGAAAAGAATTGGTGAAGTGGTGGTACTTCTTATATGCAAATGGAATCCCAAACTCTGAACACAACATCCTCTGAAGTGTATGGCAACAGTTACCATGGTGATCATACCCACCTTCGTAACTGGTTTTTGTCTCAACATACCTCAGTAACCAAGTAATCTTACATCGTAACAGACCCCTCAGGCATGCAGATGGCAAAGGCAGGGGACACCCTTGAACAGGTCGCCAGTCTGTCACAGGGCTACATTTAGAGACAGACAACCAAACACACTCACATTTACACCTGCGGACAATTTAGAATCACCAATTAACCTCAACATGTTTTTGGACGCTGCATGGGGAGAACATGCAAACTCCACGCGCAAAGATCCTGGGTGTCCTCACTAGGATGCAAACTGGCAATCTTCTTGCTGTGAGGCAACAGTGCTAACCACCGAGCCACCTTGCAGCCTGCATCGAGAGAAATGTTTTTGTAAAATTAATATAAACACCAGTCAATAAAACCATACAGTTCAGTAGCAGCCCAGTCTATAAGATGAATCACAGTAATTACCTTATATCTAGAGTCCACCTAATATATCAGCTGGTCAGTATTATCAATTGATTGAAGCCTTGAACTGATATCTTGTTATTGTGGTCCGATATACGCTGATCTGAACTACAAAACATAACACTTCATAAAACATTTCAGCAGAGCAGCTTCGACTGTATACAGTACTCACTGTCTGCAGCACATGTAGCAGAGATCACGTTGGAGCAGCGAGTGATACGGAGTCAAGCTTTGTCTTCATGGTAAGCTGTTAACTAGTTGGGGGATTATTTTGCTGAAAAGTAAATACATTTCGCCAAATAACACAATATCAGCTTATACACAGACACAATAGTGGAACTTCTTACCTCCTAAAATTGATATCTGCCCCAGCAGCAAGCATCATCTGGGCTCTACTAATAACAGTTAGCTGTAGTTTCATTGTCCTATAATGGGCTGTCTTTATTTTTGAGCTTTGATATCATTGAAACACCTAATTTTCCATGTAAATAAATTGAAACTGACCTTGTTGTACCAGATGTACCTGCCATTGAGTAAAATTCTTATAAGTGCAGAATAGCAGTTTCAAAATACATGTCCACCACTAAATACAAGAGAGCGACCCACCCCCTCAAAAAAAAAAAAAATACTGTATCATCAAAAATGTAATTCAATCATTTTATACCCACATTCCTTTTTATTAATGCTACACGGCAGGATGTGGAATCCACAATTTTACACTTTCGAGGCAGCCAGCCCTTTCATACAGAGAAATGTCTTACATCATACATTATAGTTTTACCCATAACCTGGTGAGACTTTCATTTATGAGAGAGTCTTTATTTATTTATTTTTACCACAGATGCCTCATTTAATCAGAAACCCTTCTGATAAAATGACATGGCCTTGGGCACTTGCAAGAAACAAACGCTGGGGCTCGGTGAAAGACATTAAAATGAAATGCAATGCTTTAATGATCACCAAATCACTTCTACATGGAACTTTCTTGAGCACATTAGATTATGATGGTATCATAATTAGAATAATAACATTTTTAAATGAGCCGGATCTTGTCAGCTGTAGGGGGTTGAGTAAATGTTACAATGACTTACTGTTTCTTTCCTCTGCGGCTTCACACGGGAGGTTATATCGGTGGGTAAAAGAAAGAAGCATCTCAACCTGTTGCTTTTGAGGAAACTTGTTTATGTGCGCTGCAGCCATTCAGAGAGACAATAACAGGAAACATGAGGCTGCTGCTGCTGCTGCTGCTGCTGGGTGGAGGGCTGGCCTCACGGTAATGACTGGAGTCAGGTAACCACCGGACAGATCGACTCTTTTCCTCCTCACAGACTGGTGTCAGACGCGAGGAGAGGCGTAGAGACGCAGGAAGGCTTCACCTTTTCCTCACCGATGCTGCAACTTTCAGTTTGGGGCAAACTTTGTGCAGCTTGAAGAAGTTTAACCAGTTTTGGCGACGCGTTGTCCGGCGTTCATACGACGATCGAGCACGGTTTGGATTGAACTGAGCGCGGAGGAGAATCAGGTGTTCACCGTGTGTCGCGTTTTCTTTTTACTCGCCAAGCTACAGAAGTAACTGAGTTTGAAGGACGACTGCTCCTTTTTCACGTCTGGTGTCTCTTCTTTTTTTTCTAGCTTGGTTTTAAACTTACTTCCTCACTTCATTGGACTTTATTGGCCAAGTTTGAACAGGTAGGGGCATTTTGGATCAGTACGCACGACATTTTCTGTTGGAATTTGAGCACAGGTTTGGCGTACGTGGTCGGTTGACACCTTTTGAGCCTGGGCCAAGAGGTGGAAATGAGCCCAGCTAGAGCTGGGCAGCCCAGCAGCTGTTGACTTGTCTGACCTCTGTTTGAGCCTCTTTAAATATTATTTGGCTTTTGAAAAGTCACTTTGGTTATTTTACAACATTCTTTGCCTTCTTAAACTTTAACCAAGATACACTGGAAATAAATTCTGCACTTATACACACCAGAATTTAAAAGGCACAATGTGAGCAGCTTATCATAGATCTGTCATGTTGTGTGTACAGTAACTCATGTCTAAGGTTTCCTGCACTATATAAGACTAGCTGTGCCTGTTTTCTGCAAGTTTTTTTTGTCTGCCAGTGACTTCTATGAGTAATAAAGTCCAAAAGCCTCAACTCTGCACAGTATTTACAGCAGTTCTATGGTGCAGTGGTTTCAGATAGTGGCTCTATCTTCTGACACTTTTGTAGCTTCTGTTGCAGCAGCATCTGACCTCCAACACATACACAAACATCCCCCACACACCATGCTGATCAAGATTTCGAGTCACGCCTATCAGATCAACCACAAGTCTGTTTCTCAGACTCTCATATATGACTCACCTGCATACTGCAAAGCGCACAGCTGCTTCATCACTTTTTAGCCACAGTCATGCTGAATCTGTGTTGCTTTAAAAAGAAGCCAGTTTCTAACTTGTGACACATCACACAAACATTGCTTAGCATGCAGCTGAGCATACTGATTACAAGCAGAGATCCCAGCAGGGGCTCCTGACATGGCTCATCTTCTGTCAGGCTGGAGAACTGAGGGCCTCGAGGCCATATCCAGCGGGTGTTACTCACCTCTGGCTTAATTTGGCTGTCTGGGAGGAGTTATTTTCTTGAAGGTTTTGTTAACAAGCATGCTTACGGCTTAGATTTCAAAGAGAAGTTGCACATAAAGAGGATGTGTGTTCGAGATATATAGAAATGTAGGTGTCACTTCAGGCAAAGAGACTAGCTAATTAGGGATCAGCACTGCAGTTTTATGGCACAATAAAAAAACAGGAATCCTGATTTAGACAATTCCTGTCCTAGGAAATAGTGAATTTTAACTTCAGCTTGTGTCTCCCTCCTCCAAACCTTCCTATTATAATTACTCCACCCAAGGATGTATGACACTTAGCAGAACTGCCATGGCAGACCGACACGCTGTAAATCTTTTAACTTCTGTGAAGGATATGGACAGTTTATACTAACTTTGCTAAAGATTTAAGCGTGATGTCTTGCATGTCGTTTTGGTAAAGTGGAAAGAGATTTAGACAAAAATGTCAGCAAGACCCAAGTTTCACTGTCATGTTGCTGTTACATTTTTAGCTATGTGTTGTTGTGTCTTACACTTATGTTCAATATTTACACTCGTATCTCTTCAGTACCAAGATCACTAATGTCTTCTTTGGTTAGCCAGGCAGCACATCTGTCTACTTCAGATGTTTATCTTCCAACTGCTCCAACTTTGTGCGATCATATAGTATATGAAAGGTCCATGAAATGTATTTTTTGACGTTCGGCGTTTGGCAGTGGCGTCTTAAGTATTTGTGGCATTTTGGCTGTCACTGAAGAATGCTGTGAAGTGTAATGTATAGCTTTTGAGGTCACGATTCCTCTTGTGCAGTAATCAAATAAGATATTCCGTGTGTATGCAAAGTCTGTCTTTCTCTGTGAACTGGAAACAAAGATAAATTCTGTGCATCTAGAAGCGATTTCTTCTCTGGTGGCCTGTTTGTTCGTGTTCAGCTGAAAAGTTTTTTGTCTTTGATGCATTAAAGAAAATAAAGCATAGAGTCCAGGTCGATGGGTTTGTCTCTTGTAAAGCAGTTTAGTTTTGATATGAATCTGCAGAAATCTACCCAAATGTACAAAGAAGGAGATAGAGGGGTAGTGTGGGCGAGATAGCTGTTAAAGACAGATAAAAGGGCAGCAGAAAACTGTGTGGTCGTCAGCACCACCAATCAGCGGGAGTTTTATCTTTTCAAATCGTGTTGAAAAGAGCAGGAGAGAGTCAGACTCTGACAAGGCAGAGGGAGATTAAAAAACAGAAAGATAAAGGGGAGGAGACAAAGGAGTAGCTGGGAGTGATGAAATCCACCATTTCTTTGCAGGGCAAACTGGGTGATGGATGAATTTTCAGCAGGAGGGAAATTCCTCACTGTCGCATTGCCTCCAGCATGTATCTCTCCGTCTGTCTGTCTGTCCATCCTCAGTGTAAGTGATAGCGGGTTTATACAGCTCTTTGCCCCATACTGTAGCACTGTAACCAGGACTTATTTTCATATTTCGACTAAGCTGTTTACAGAGGTTTAAGTTTTCCAATCTAATGGCCTCTTCCAACCGCAGGTGTCACGAAGAATAACATCTCATCACTCTTCTAAAGCTCAGAAACTTTTCACACTGAAGGCGTTACAAGAAAACACGGTTTGATTATGTCCCTTTCTGTAGCACAGAGAACGAATCAAGATGGAGAGTTCAGCTACAATCAGCACTATCTCCAGCGACGATTAACTTTTTTTTTTTTTTTTAAAGATCTATTTTTGGGCTTTTCCGCCTTTAATGATAGTGAAAGATAGACAGAGAAACGTGGGGAGGAGAGTGGGGGAGTGACATGCAGCAAATGAGCTGCTGGCTGGAATCGAACCCGGGCCGCTGCGTCGGGGACTATAGCCCCTGTATATGGGTCACCTACCCGCTGAGCTATCCAGGCACCCACAACAATGAACTTTTAGGGGCAAGTTTGTCGAAAAGAATGCAGTTGTTTTGACCGTTGTATTGTGAGTTTAGATTTAATGCAGTCACTGAAATCATGACGCAAGTTGGCAGTTTTGTTTAGCTGTTCACTGTTTCAACACCGTCAGGGGTCATTTAAATTTGATGTTGCTACCAAAGAGGACAAATTCTAGATTTCGATGTTCTGAACAGTCTCACTGGCTGCTTTAGTTTTTGATTTGCCCATGATTATACTTGGCCCTAAAGTGCATGCTGTGGAGCATTTCTGATTATAGATCCCCGCCTGCACATTGCGCTATAATATCAGAGTTCTACCTTCAAATCTTTGTCTTAATATGATGTTGCCGGTCTTCCATCTGTGTCTATGTGCAGAGTACACAAACACACAGCATCTTCACACTGTTATTATTGCTGCTAAACAGAAAATTAGACTCAGATGGCCGAGGATGGTTCACCTGGAAATAACAAATCAGCACACCAATGACCACGCAAGTTTTATTTCTTTTTCTTGTAGAGGCAGAGAGAGACCTCATCATTCAAGTTTGTTCCCAAGGAAACAACCACTGAGAAAACTCACAATCATTATCTTTGGTATTGCAACTAAAATGGAAAAGTCCCGCAACTCTGCTCCAGCTGCTCGCTCTGTGACTTTCTTCTGGCGCTGGTCATTTGGGGGGGTAGTTCATCTCGAGGAAGCTGGTACAGTGAGATGTGTTAAATGGGAGGCGTGCCCTTTTAAGCAGGTTAAACTCAGAGTATTACAGTTGGTGTTAGAATAATGTGTGATGGGATAATTTTATATATTGGGAAATACTGAAATAGAGACATGAGCTAAATTGGTCCCCAGTGAGCTCATTTGATCTGTAGCATATTTTTGCATGATGTCACAATGTCAGTCCAGACATGCCAGAGTTGCCGGCCACGCCCTGAATTTCAACCGTGAATCATGGTATGAATTTCACCTTTTTACCTCGTAGGCACAGAGGACAGTTTTCAGACCTTTAAATCATTCATCCGATGTGTCTGTTTGTGGTTGTTCTTTAATTTCAAATAATCTGTTGACTTAAAGCTTTGTAAGTCTTGGCTGACAGTTGGTGAGGATAGAAAAACATTTGCTGTCTTCAGTTTGCTCTGTCTGTGTTGTACACATGCCAGTCTTTTGTCACCACCAACAATGAAGCGGACAAGGATTAGACGGTTAAGTAATGTGTTGTGTTTGTAAAGGTAATAGTCTGGGGATAAGTTCTGACAGGAAAATATGTTTAGCTTCTTAACTTCTAAGCATTTACATCTTTCTCATGCATTTCTGTATATAGTCTAGTCTAAGACCTTCAATAAGCTGTTCCATGTTCTTTTTAAATATTACATGCCAAAAGTTAAAGGAAACTTGATTAAAAGGATTATAATTTATACATTCTATATATTATACAAAACACATTTTACCAAATGGCCATAACATCGTCTGGCTTTTCTGATGGAAGTCCAGCAGAAATGATTAATCAGCAACAAAATAGTCTGCTACTTCTGTTAATGTATTAATTATTTAAGTACTTTTTTAAGCATTCTCTGATTCCAGCTTCTCAGTCATGAGGATTTGCTTCTTTTTATGTATTGTTTGATTGTAAGCCAAGTAACAAAACATGCAGTTGATAACGAACCCTTTTTAAAGGTTTTTTAAATTGTAAGGGGCAATTATCACAATTATCCGACTTTTATTAGACCAAATTTATCAATAAATTGAAAATAATAATAATTTGGCGATGAGGGATAGTCAAGGCAATCAATAGGTACAGCTGCAATCCAGACACTAGGGTGGTTCGATATTTCTATTTATGTGCAAATGAAACATGCATGATAAATAACGCAGCCTCAAGATGTCAAGGAAAAACATATATGCATGGTTGTGGTTACTAGGTTACAATGTCTGTGCAAGAAGAATCTCACTGCTGTACGCTGTAGGCAGCAATTATCCCAAAAGATGCATCTTTAAGTGAGGTGTGGGTATGTACACTTTACCAGCAAATCACAGGCACATGCATAGCATTGAAATATGTTTTAGGTTACATGCACAGAATTGACTGAACACAACAAAACGTTAATGAACACAGAACAAGGCCCACTTTTTTTGGTGTAGGAGAAATCGAAGCTTTCACACAGTTAAGTGATGCCAACAAGCTGTCTTCCAAAGCTGCAGCTAAAGTGTGATGTTGTTGTCTAGTCTCTTGTATGATAAAACGTGTCTCATTGCTGCCAATTCACAACAAATTTGGAAGTGCCACACCTGTTGCCGAATCGCACAAAATGCCAACGACAGATCTGCTGTACTTCCCACGCTAAAATGGAAATTACTTTCCAAGCTTAATTTGTTTGTAGAGTTTTGATAGCTGTGGTTTTGTTCTTCTTCCAGGCAGAATGCATGGCACATAGAGAGTATAAATCATGTGTTTCATTAACAGAGGTGGCTTGGAATTTCCTAATTTCGTTTGCTGCTTTATGGCATGCTTTTTTTCTGGAGCTCAGTTAAACTAAATATCTCTTGTTGCATTTCCTAACACTAGCTCTGTTAGTAGAAAGTGCTTTGCTTGTTGAGTTGGATTTTCTAATTTATGAATTTGTTGACCACAGTAAAATCAAGAAGGAGCAGCGGTCCATATTTGGAAACCTTTCCATCTTAAGATGTATCAGACTGATAGAGGATAGCAGGATTTGTCACTAAATAAGGAACAGCATGATGTTTTAAGCTGCCATNTTTTTTTTAAAAACATTGTCCATGACATGTTGTGTTTTTTAAAACCATTTCTGTGGATGGTTAAAGAGGCTTGTGCATCATGCCAGTTATCTTGAATTGTGCACTGTTTAATGTTTGTATCCCTGCATTCCTCCATTAATCAGTATAACTTGGCATACAGTTTGTGCCGCAGACTTCTAACTATCCCTTGACCAGAAAATTAGTCTTGTTGGCAGAGTGATTCTAGATGTGTGATTAGCAAATCTCCATTTTCTGTCCTTTTTTAGTGCTGTGATCAGTGGTGAACATCTCATATTATTTGCCTGCTCAGAACAAGAGAGTTTATTACGTCAGTGGGTTGATCAACATGTGCAGAACACAATATGTTGCCGTAGAGAGAGGAGGCATTCCTCTGCACCCGATTGTTGATCCTGGTTTTGCCGTGGTGGTGGGTGAAGTGAAACCCTGCCGTGTTAAGTTGTGGGTACCATTCAAGACCTTAAACTTTGCTACAAATGACTTTGGAAGCAGATATGTACTGCGAATGAACAATTTTAAAAACATTTTAACCTTGTGAAGCACTGCAGACACTTACACAGAAGATCAGCTATGAGGTTGTCTATTTGAGGAAGTGTCGCTTATGCAGGGCTCCTAATGTCCTTAGTGCATGTTCCAAGAGGTGTGTGCTAATGTGTAATACATTCTACTGCACACTTCGCAGTTCATTTGTAATGTGTCGGCATTACGAGCAGACATGACTTTTTTCCAGGGTTGTAAAGAACCTTTTGTCATGATATAGCCAGTGCTGAGAACAAAAAAAAGCCAACTTCTGATTGCTGAAGACTTGCTTAATTTTAAGAGACATGGTGACTGAGAATTCTAAGCAAGCAAAAGAAAGTAAAAATTGTTTAAAATCCAGAACACATAACAGAATTTCCTGATTTAACCCCATATGGAGACTGTTTCATAGTGAGGATAAAATGTTTGGTCACCATTAGTCGTGAACTTTGATCATGGCATAACTAGGAGTCCTTGTTCTGATGGTCTTGGTGGCCTAATGGACTGACCAGGGTTCAGCAGCTAACTGAAAAAGTTTTAGTGTATTGAAGCCCAGCACAGGGGTGATATGAGCAAATTATGGAGTGTTTGTTGGTACAAGTGCAGTGGGATTTTGGACGAATTGTAAACCTGTTAAACCGTCTTGTAGTGAAGACACGAGGAGAACATTGGATGATTGGTTCTAGCTGTTTAAAGGATAAATGGGGACACAGTTTGGTGATGTTTCTCAAGTAAAAACAGCTGGACTGTGTAACTGACTTGTGTTTCAGAAAGATTTTCTAGGAACCAAAAAGTGACTCAGAAATTACTGGAAGTCAACATTAAGAACATTGTGTGCTTTTAAAAAAGGTTCAAGGACTGATTTGTTTTTCAAAGGTGAGGACATTAGTATTAATTAACCTGCAGGAAATATGGTGACATCAAGGCAGCAATCCCGTTAAGACAATTATTGTAAGTGATTTCAAATTTCACTAGGTTTCACAAATACAAACAACTGATCATCATCAGAATAGCAGTTATAAGAAACACAGTCAAATTGTTAAATAACATGTTGTAAAAGGAACATGTAAAGAGAGAATAAATCAGGTCCTGGAATAGATATATAAAATATAAAAATATTATCATCTTTGATACTGAAAGCAGCGCTGAAATCAAGCCAGCTGAGACTGCATCTGATAATACCTAGATCATGTTGGTATGAATACGGTTTTGATTGCGGTAACACAACCAATCATTTCCACCAAATTCATGGTGCAATTGACATTTTTTACATTTATGTTTTACAAGCTATTTTATGTGCTTCCTCCTCCATCATGTTCAAATCTGTTACCTTGAAAGATCTGTCTTTAATGATTGCTTCGAATTTTGTTTGTCCACAATGATAATGAGGAAGGAGGGAAGCTGAACATTATGTTGCATGGATCTAGACATTTGCAATGTGACTGGACATCCTTACAGAATAGATTTAAACAAGCATTGTAGTTTGACATTGCAAGGTCAGCTGGACAGCTGACCTGAATAAGCTGTTGCATCTTAAAAAAAATAGGTATAAACAGTATTTGTTGAGAGTTGGTTTTACTGTACCTACAGATAGTTTTTGTGATGGTGTAATGTGGTGCACAATGTTGTTTGAATATGATTTAGGCTGCAGTGTGTTCTGTGAGAATATGTGTGTAATCGTGATTGAGCTGCGGGGCCCAGCGGCACAGAGGCCTACAGGCTTTTGACTCCATGACAATAGCGAAAATGAACCGAGACCGGATTACACCAGTCCTGCATTCCTCTCCAAACCTGTTTGACGCACGCACGCGTGCGCGCGCGCACACACACACGCTAATCCTGCACATACAGACAGATCACTGAAGCAAGCCAGTACATGTCTTACACACTCTTGCTCAAAGTGCAAAGACAACACTTAGCAACAAGAACAGTTTCTGCATGTGTGTATATTGAGAGTCATAAAATTCATTTGGAGACAATCCTAAAATAACTTCAAAAAAAAGAGGCCAAGTCATTGGTAAGTGTCACCTCAAGTGACTTTCACTGTGGTTCATCAGTTCTGCTCCAGCAATACTGTGTGCTAACTTGTGATTAAACGAAGAGACAATCTGCAATAACACTGCTGCCAAAAAACACAGTTTTAACCTGATTGGTATTTAATCCAGATTCAGTTCACAGCCTTTGTTTATTATATTCCCTTGCACTGTGGGAATGATGTCACCTGTCAAACCCTGCTTTTTCCATTAATGCAGTTGAACGTCTTCCTAATGCGCCGAGTGGTGAGTGATTAAACCGCATTGAGAACGGATGACCTGCAGCCAGCAGCATTAAAGAAGATCTACCCTGACAGCGTGCATCAGAGAACAGAGGAGGCAGAGCAGGTTTGGGTCAAAAAAAGGTCATTCTGCCTATGTTTTAGTCACATTTCGGGTCACATTTAATCAGTGCACAGCTTTGCTGATGCACCCTGTCACACTGGCCTTGCAGTGATCGAATATTTTGTCATTTGTTTTTATGCTTAAAAAATGTTGAATATCTTAGATTAATTATGTAAATTATTACTCAGTTTTCCAAATTGTTGACAATTTTCTGTTGATTGAATCATTTCAGTGATGAATAATTCAAGCACCACAAAAACAGTACAATACACATGCAGATCTAAAGTTAGCTGATTTTAATTAGCTTTTAAGGTACCTCTGTTTAAAACTAAATTATGTAGTATTGTGTTTACTGTATTGGATAGGGGCTGCACGGTGGCTGGGGTGTAAGCACCGTCACAGCTAGAAAAACCCCGGTTCGCGTCCCAGTTAAGACACCTGGGTTCATTCTGTGTGGAGTTTGCATGTTTTCCCCATGCAGCGTTCTCTCCGGGTTCTCCGTCTTCCTCTCACAGCCTAAAAACATGCTGAGGGTAAACTGGTGATTCTAAATTGTCCATAGGTGTAAATGTCAGTGTGGTTGTCTGTCTCTGTTTTCCCCTTTTCCACCAAACTGGTTCCAACGCGGTGTATAGATAATGGATGGATGGATGTATTGGATAGAGACAAGTTGATATCCAATGTTAAACTTGACTTTTTGTAAAATCCCAAAATGTGAAAATCTTTTCTTTCTTTTAGGGCTTTTTAGGGTGTTAATTTTTTCCATGGCAGCTACATTTGCTGTCACACTTCGATTTTTTGGAAACATCTGTGCGTGTGTCTGCACCTAAGATATTGACTAAACAGAGAGGAAACCATTGTAAGGTGTGTCACTGTGAACTTGATGTGTGCCGCTAGAATGTCTGTTGTGTCACAGTCTCAAGTGTCTTGCCAGGATTTGTCAAAACACGTCTCAAACTGTGATCCCTCTCTTCACATCACGTGTACAAGTTCTTGTTCTTTCACTCATTTTAAACTCTCTCATTCCCTGACACATTTCTGTTATGTCTGTGCCTTATCTGTCTTGTTCATTTCTTTTATTGTCTTCTTTCATTTTTGATTTATGAGGCTGTCTCCCCACTCCTCATGATTTGTTTGCTGGGAAGCAGATGAGGCAGATTGCGAGGACTGAGATATTTTAAAATTAAAAGTTTACATAGACTTCTTGAGACAATATGTACTTCAGACAATACACTTTGTCAGATTTACCCATTTATTTGGGATCACATGTATTTGAGTTTGGCGGTGACTCTGCTCAAGTGATGCTCTGGAACAATTTGAACAAGCATGACACAGATAGTCCCTGAGATCACAAACCCCCGGCAGAGCCTTAATTTACAATTTTCATATACAGTATAGACACAACAAGGAGACCAACCAATAGTCCTTATTTTACAGAATCCAGATTACATAGTTCCAAGGTACAATAATGAACCATCTGCAACCTACAGACATATGATATGGAAAACAACCGGGGTTATTCAATTCAGTGTTATTTGTATAGCGCTGTTTACAATATATGTAAATTAAAAGTTTTTAAAAGGGGGGGTGGTTGGGGAGGAGGAGGAGATTTGTCGATCTGCAGAAGCTGGTGTAGCAGATGTGGTGAGTGTGGAGTGGGCAGAATGAATGAACGCTGCCTCGGTTATAAAGCACGCTAAGTGGGTGGGCTGGACTTAAGCAATGAACGATTGGACAGTAAGGGCCTTGTGACACCCTGACTCCGTGCCTGTCTGAACTAACGCGAAGCTCTATTCGATAAAACTATATAGTATACAACAATCAGCTACATAATTTAAACCACTAAAACTACCTGCCTAATATTGTGTAGGTCCCCCCTGTGCCGCCAAAACACAGGACCTCTGAAGGTGTTGTGCGGTTACTGCGATGATTTTTTGGATCTATGGGTTGTGGGATGCAGCCTTGTTCTGACGCGTCCTGTTGATGGTTGTTTGGGATCTAGGGAGTTTGGAAGCCAAGTCAATACTTTGGGCTCTTTTTTTGTGTCGCTTGAGCATTCTTGAGCGGCCTTTGCATTGTGAGAGGATGCATTGTCCTGCTCTGGCAGGAGATTGCCGCCTGTGCTTTTGCCATTGGGGAATGCTTGGTCTGCAGCAGTGCTTTACGTGCCAAAGTACCATCCACATGAATGCCAGGACCCAAGGTTTTTCAGGAGAACATTGCATTGTTACAAGTTGATCAATGTTAAACACTAGACCCATCAATAGTTTTCATGTTGTGCATGTCTTGCATGACACTGTGCACCAAACTCAAATATACTGTTAAAGGCTATAATGACATTCAGAAGCTCCAGCTACTCTATAGTTTTCACTCAGCTGCAGAGTGTAATGCCACACATTACATGTATTCCACCTCAGTGTTAAAAACCGGTGTTTCCCCTCTAATCCTTTGGTCATGAACGCTAACGTGATCCTCAGCTGTCTGTGCACAACAGTTTAGGAGATAAAACTGTTGATAGAATGAATTTGTGAATACCAAAAACACGGAAAGCACAGTGACTGTCTTGCTGTGGAAGTGTAACAGCTGATAAGCCATTGTCTCCTGCGCTGAGGTTATGCAAGGTCATGACTGAGTCTAAAAGTAAACAAAAGGCTGAGCAGTAAACCGGCAACTATCCAGTGCTTTCATGTCAGTATTTTGTAACGTACAAGCATTTCCCACATGCTGGGTTTCAAAGAGGCCGAGGCAATACGGTTGAAATATTCAATCAAATATATAAGGCCATTTAAGCAATATATTCTGTATAGTGATGTGACAAATACAAAATACACAAGTAATTTTGAAGCTACTTTGTTATGCATTACCTTAAACTGAGCAATTTCTTTGTGAAAAATGAGAGGTTTAACAACCGCCTTTGATTAATTTTAATTACAGCTAAATTAGAGAACTGAATGTCATTACATTTAATGATTAAAAATGCCAATCATAAATAGTGTGATATAATGAAAATCTTAAAGATTAGAACTTCAATGTAGAAGTGTAGACGACACATTTGTAGAATAATAGATTGTCATATTAAAACATATCATCACAGTATATTTTCATCCAAATGTACTATCGTCTTGATGTCTGTAAAGTTAGTATAACAAACACCATCTATTCTATATCATTCTCACTCATATCAACACTGAATGTGTATATATGCATATAATGTGTGTCATCATACTGAACACATCTATATTCAATCTAATAATTTCTTGTTAGATTTTTAAAATTTTGTTTTGTTTTGTTTTGTTATTTTTTTTTTAAATTAGAGCTGACTGCATATAAACTTTTCAAACAACTGACCACAGAACTGTTATATTTCTACCGATTATCACTTTTAAAACCAAACTATTCTGCATGCAGTTGGACCAATGCAACAATCTGACTTTTTCACATTGGGATTAAACATATAATCCTGCATGTTAATCATAGTCAGAGAGCCAAGATGACTTACCAAGGCTGCATGGTGCGCTATCTTCATCTTCACCATGCATATGTATGCACCAGATGACCGTGTTAATCTCTGCCTCCCCTCTGATGATTTGATGAGTGGATGACAAGGTTTTTACAAAAGCTTTACCACGCTTTCACTTTTGATCTGTTGCTCAGCTTAGTGGCGGTGGAACGGATTTTCTTAACCCAAATCCTTCCAGACTTAATATTTAAAATGTGTGTGGCAGATGGTGATTTTGACATGGCAGGCGATCAGAAGCTCGCCCATATTGGGAACCACTCAGAGGGCAATATCAGGCAGTATGCAGCCATATACGGTATTTTGACTTATTTCAGACATCTGTGTGTTTAGCTGAAGACGTAATGGTTGCACAAGCTGTAGTTTAACAGCATAGAAAACGTCAGTCGACACAGCAAGGCAAACCTGGTAGACAATTATGGTAGATAGAAAATGCCATTCTTTTGTGTATTGCCGGTTCGGTCCAGTTGCATCTTTGACCAAAAAATGATCATAATCAGTAATTGCCACATTTTGTGAGCTATTTGTGCCATGACAGAAGATAAACACATTGTAGGAGAATGCAGCAACTCACCAATGTTGTCCATCATTCTGTGCGACCTAATGTTTACGCCTTTTTGGTATTGGTTTGTCTGTAATTTTAGCAGAGTGAATACAAAAATACCAGGCCTGGACAATAACCATGTATAGCCTAACCGTCTTCCAGATTGAATGAACTGAACTTCAGTTGGGAAAAAGAAAATCCCAGACTGTCGTTAAACCTGGAAACATCCACGTCACATTACTTTCTGGATCAGTCCAGACAGAGATCAGATGGAGTGCTGTGGGTGTGTAATTTGTGCATTAAGTACTCCTGCAGTAGAATACTGTGGGCAGAGCAAGGAAAGGCAAAGACCAGCCAACCTCCTGCTGAACAGAGACTCTATTGTGTGTGTGTGTGTGTGTGTGTCTGTGTGTGTATGCGCGTGTATGTGCGTGCGTGTATGTGTGTACGTGTAGTACCTGACAGAACACCATTGATCCCCCTCAATCCTTTTTTTGGCTATATGACTTAAGAGACAAAATGAGAGCAAAGACAATTTGCTCCTTTGAGGTGCTATTGTTTCATCACTGTCTTCTTCCTCAACACTGTTTAGATAGATTGTCAGTGTATTAAACTTGCTTTAGTCTAACCACTGAACACCGGGACCGTTGGAAGATTTCTTTTGATATTCCCTCGCAGTGATGCCTTTGATGCTCTTGAGCGCATGTGCTCCCTTGTGAGCATTTGTGCGAGCTCACCGTACATAGCTGCAAAGTTAACACACTGATAAATATGAGACTGGTAGGTTGGTGACTTCCGCTGTGCTTTTAAGTGCGTGCATTATTTGAGCCTCTGCGTCACTTAGATGTTAGGAAGCAGTTGGACTGTCGCGCCTGTGAAGCGCAGCGGTGATGAAAGACTCTGTGATGTATGTTGTTGATTTTGATAATCCTCGACTCCAAAGTCTACTACACCGTTAGCTCTGTGACATTAGTGCGACATGTGTGTCCTTCCTTTCTCTGTTTTTTTTTTTACTTTCTTTCTTTTCCTGATTCACAAACACACACACACACACACACACACACACACAGCAGTGGAATGCAATGTTTTCATTCCCCTGACCTGGACTGTCAATCACAGGAACTTGGCTGTGTGCTTTTGCAGCACCATCCAAGCTACACAAATTCCACCCATACCACCCACACATGTACAGTACACATACACACACGTAGACATCACACGCATTACACACAAACACACCCTCCCACCGTGTGGCAGATTTATTTCTATCTAGATACGCCGCATATCCATCTCCAATAATGCAATTTCTGCTGCAGAGTCTGTAAACCAGCTGAAAATCAATAGCTGATGAAAAAGCACTTTACAGCAATTCTCCCTGTCCATCCCTTAGGCTGGAGAGTGACTGCCTCTTTGATTGCAATCTCTGATTGAAGTTCAGTCCAGGAATTTGCTTTACAGTTAGCTTGCTGACTGCTTAAGTTTAGGCTCTTCCTGAGGAACTGCCAGTGACGAGAGCAAAGGATGTGCAAGTTCAGAGGTCAGGGTCGGTGCGATTGCACGTACCAATGCTAATCGTCTGGAGGACGGTGTTTGTGCTCTTCCTGTTCCTAAACATGTAGCTGGAAGGATATTTCCAGCTCGCAGTGGCCTTGGAATACTTTCTCCCTCTGTCTCTCTCTATGTTTACACACTGGAAAAGAAATGTGGAACCATCCAGATTGAACTTTTAAAACCTTAAGTCTCGGTCTAAATAGCGTTGCATTTTTAATTTACAAAAAAACACTTCTGCTCCTGTCTTCTTTCACTCTTTTCAGTTCTGCGGCTTAAACGCTACTGTCAAGTACGCCCATTCTCCGAGACTAAAAAGAACTCCGGCAATGTTGAACAGAAGCAGCAGAATGTGGCATGTAGAAGCAACATTGTAAAGGAGCCTCGAGCAGATGAACTACACTTCAAAGCAAAGCTGATTCCAGTGTAGCATCACTAATACAGGTATTGTAAATTAATAAAGCTTCGTACTCAGATGTGCTTACAGGGTGTGATCCAGGGCGCACAATCTGATACTATGACTCTACCCGCTTCAGACTCTCACCTCCGTCTCTGTGTTTTTTGATAAGCTCCCACTTCCACCACCTCAGTTTCTCCAACAAATGGAGCAGAAATCTCGATGTTCAGAGAAGAAGGGCGTAATTGCATCATCATGCAAAAACAAAATGTCACCGGGTGGCCTTTTTGATCACTCACTCTGCTCCTTCTCCAGCTCCTTCATACCTTCAGGCTATTTTAGCAGCTAGAGTGTGTTGTGTGTTCAGTGGCACAGTGTATTGCTCTTGGATAACTCTACGTGTCTTCCCAACATTTAAAAAAAATTACAAAATTACAAAAAAAATCTTAATTTTTTAGACAAAGTGATGCCACACTCTAACCACGTCCCTCTAGTCCTTGATATTTCTGTTATATTTAGAACAGGATGACTGCCATGTTTAAGTCATCAGAGAAGTTTGGTCAATAATTAATTCCAGTCTAGCGAGGACAAAAAGCTGTCCTGTGTCACTGTCTGTTAAGAGTCCCATGACCCAAAGTTCAGTTGTCACGCTCCACTGCGGCACATGTCCACCCTGTGAAGTCCCAGTCAGTGACCCTGTACTCTCACCTGTCTGTCACATCCATGTTTTAGTGAAATTTCATGTTTCAATAGACAACTTTCAGACCCTGAAAACATGTGTATGAACAACTTATCTACATTACATCTCTTGGGATCTACTGTGCCCACCACTGACCTTCTATACTAAAAGCCAACTAACACAGAGCAACAGAAGACATCCGTGGTATCGAAGTAATGCATTTTAGCCAACACTGATTGTGCCGATTGTCTGTCCCGCAGTCTATTCAGAGACCTTCTTTTTAAGCCCTCAGAAAGTTAAATGCTTATACTTTGGCTTTTGTGGTATTTGCTCAGACTTAGAATGATGATGACTTTTCTTTACATATGCGCTGTGATTCGGGTTCAGCTGAACACCACAACGGTTTGTAAAGGAAGTTCTTCGGTTCTTTTGATTAAAAAAACCCTGCAACGTCTTGTCTTGTGGAAATAGCAACACAGCTTAAGCTCCTAATTTTGCATTTATATATATGCAGTCGATTGTGCGCTGCCTGTAAGTGTGTGTCATAAAAAGCCGTGAGCTGTGACAATAAACGATTCTTATAGTTTTTCATTCCAGACACCCTACTGTTCTTCCATCTGTTCCTACAGAGCTAATGTCACTACACCAGCACTCAGCATACAGACTCCATGACACCCCACTAGGTAAATATACATTGTTATATAAACACGCACACATATGCTGAAGGTAAATATACACTGCATTCTTTTGCACCAGGCCTAGTGGAATGTTTGTAAGGAAACGCTGCTGACAGTTTGCAGTAAGACTAAATGACTGAGAGGCAGCTGGACTTCTTGGCCTTTTAATGAAAGGGCAATAACCCTTAAAAGCAACAAGACTGCAATGGATTATTTTTAAATTTATCTGTTATTTAGAAACAGTGTATTTATTATTCACTTTAGAGCTCAAACAAGTAATTAACTAGTTTGTTAACCAGCAGAAAATGAATTGGCAGCTATTTTAACTGATTAAGTAATTTTTCAAGCAAAAATGCAACTTTGAGCGTTTGTCAATTTTCGTCATCTTATGGAGTCTTAAACTAAATCTTAATTTTTTGAAAAATTCCATTTTTCGCCACGCAATTCACCAAAACGTCGCAAAAATCTCCCATTGAAAATGAATGGGACGGACAAGAAAAACACCCAAAATTACACTTCTTTTCCAACCTCCACTGCTCAGGCATGCTTTCTTCTAGACACTCCATTTAAACTTTAAACTGTTGACGCGTCCGTCCCTTATCTCAAAGTGTTTCTACTTTTTTCATATCTTCAATCATTTCTTCGTGACAACCTCTCAACTTTTGAAACTTTTTCATCTCTTTTCAGCTTTTACAATGGGTGTGTATGTGGTCCTTTAGAGTGAGTGATGACATGGAGCCTTGTTCCTCCACAAGTCTCTCTTCCTTCCCCATACGCACCCATTCAGAGATGGCTGAGGATTTTTCTGAAGGACCAGAAATGTACACATTTCTTCTCAAATGATTGTGCGCTCATTTTTTACTCTAGGAAAACAAAAAATACATCTCTGTGATGCCCAAGGTCTTGACTTTCTGACAATGTGCTCGGCTTTTCTCTCCGACACACAGTTTTGAAACAAATCGCGGTTGTTTGAGGTCTTCTCCTTCTGGTTTCTTCTACTGATTTGACAGTTAAACCAAGTATCAGTTGCAGCTGTGTGCTTTGTTGCCCAGCAACACTCTAACCCTACTCCCAACTCCCCCTCCCCCCCGCTCTCTCCACACAGCTGAGGCTTAGGTTATTCAAAGTTTTTAGTAGGTTTGGTAATTATAAAATAGTCATTTAAAGGTCCCGGCAGAATTTTCTGCAAGGAAATTTTCTAGTTGCTGGTTGTAATCCTAAATCAAGTGATTGTTTAGTCTATGACGTTGCTGAAAAGGTCCACCACACGTTCCTTAAGGCCAAACTGGCATCTTGTTGCTTGACCAAAAGTTCAAAAATTTCAGGCTTCTTCTCGTTTTCCAACAAAGGCTGAATTTCGTTGACGTTCTCGTATTTTACATTTGTCACACTACCATGTTTTTTTTGGGACACTTTAGAAAACTAGAGGTATTGTAATGAGTTTAAAACAACCATGCTTGTCTTGCTATGACAAATCAAACTGTCCATAGTGCAAAGGGCCTTTTGAGTAATCCATAAATTAACTGACCACTGTGGTACCAATATCCAGCAAAACTTTTGCAAGAGCCAGCTGCCAGCCAAACAGCTGCCTACTGATTTAGGTCCAACCAGCTTTTTTGTTATATACATTTTAAATTTTGCTAAAATGGTTTTGAACAAGGTGCACTTCACTTGTTGTGTACATGTACGACCATTAGCCTCTCCTTCAAAACAGTGCAAACATGGTGACAGTGAAATATGTCTATCTGTCTGGATCAGTCTCACTCCCTCATGCCCCAATTAAAATCAGTCTAGTGGCATTAGAATGTGCCAGAGCCAGCAAATTTCAGCTTTTGTGGCCAATTTTTCCTCTGGGGTTGGATGTCCATGGTTCCCCCAGAGCTGGCTGCTTTTTCCCACTGGCTGACTCCCTCACATCCTTGTGGAATGCTCTGATAAAGTGTGCTTTTTTTCCCATCTAGACTACCCTTCCTCTTGCCTCAGCTCTTCTCTTTTGTGTTTTTCACCATTGTGCCTTCGTTCCTTTGTGTGCCAAAGTGTGAATGAGGTATTGGGAGGGTAAGAAAGAGGCAGACGGGAAGATGTAATGTGGTAGAGACTGTGTGAGGAGGTCATACCACTGAGGTCAGGCAGCCAACAAACTCAACTGGCAACCATTTACTGCCTTCAAACCAAATGTATTTTAATGAAACTGATCCTCGCTGGTATACAACAGGTGTTACAAGTGAACTGTTATGTGCCATACTGGTTTTTAACTGCCGGGTTCCGAGATGTATTGGATACCGTGTGAATTAACAGAGTCAAGGGTGCAGTGCAGATTTTGTTTAGACCCACCGCACATTTGTGTGTTGCTGTGCTTTCTAAATACCACAAGATGATTGTCGGAGCTGTGTGAAAATTCACAGAAAAGATGCAAAGATTCGGGTTTAAAATAAATATTTCAAATTAATTAAACATGTAATTAGTTTTCTCAGGTGGACACTGTCCAATAAAGAACAGACTTTATTTGTAGGGAATCTTGTATAGTTTATAGTATCTTCAAGATTGTTGTTCTTCCCCATTACATAGGTTTTTGGAGGGAGTTTCTTCTTATCAGATTCACAGATTAATTATATTGTGTACTGTAGTGATTTGTGGTTTATGCTGCATTAACAAAATTTACTTAGATTGACAGATTTTGGCATTAGGCCGATCCTTTGTTCTGCTGTAACGCTGTATTGGAACATGCGTATTAATTGCCAAATATTTTGATATATATTTGATTTGAGTAATTTTTCTTTACTCCTCCGTGACAGTAAACAAAATATCTTTAGTTTCTGAACAAAATAAACATTTTGGGACAAGATCTTGGACTTTTTGGAAATATTTATCCCCATTTTTTGACATTCTGTAGATTACACAACTAATCGAACAAGCGAGAAACAGATTCATCAACAATGACAATCATTAGTTGCAGTACTATCCAGTATTTAGAAGTTGGATTAAAAATCACGAATACAAAATTGTAGAATAGAATAGAAAAGAATTTTTCTATTCTATTCTATTCTACGATTCTGTATTCGTGATTTTTAATCCAACTTTTAAATACTGGATATTTTGGCCTCTTTGGGCAGCTGACAGTAATTTAAACTAAACGTTTAAAAAAAAAAAAAGGATAAATTATTTTTGTGATTAAGGAGCAGCTTGACCTGAGCTTGCTTGATACTGATCAATGTCTTATGTTCTCCCAGATCTCATGCTCTCTGTCTGCTCTGTGCAAGACTGGCTGTTAATTTTGTGTTGCAGGTCATTTACACTTTGCTGGCAATAGGGGATCTGAATCCCAAACCAGTTGCTGCGATTCATGCCACCTCGTCTCATATTCTATTTATTCTGCCTCTCTTCATTCCAACCATCTTGACTTTCTCCGTCTCTTAACTTTTTGACTTTGTCTGCCTTCCCTACTCCACCCTCCTGTATCATGTCTAATTATCGAAGTCAGTGTGTGTCTACGGGGAGCTCCTCAATACCTCCTCATCAGAGCCTCTGTTTGTGTTTGCTTGTTTATCTCTAGCTGCTATTCTAGGCGCTCTCCTGGAGCCCTGATGAGACACAAGGCTTCGCTCCCTACGGAGGCTTTTACTGTAAGCTGTCACTGCACCTCGAGTCATTCAAAACCCTGCCACAATATGATTCTGTCTCTGTCTACCTCTGTTGCTCTTGAAGGGTGCATTTTCTCTTGTCTTCCAATCTCTGTCACTATATATTGTTCATATGTATATATTCTCATATTTCTTTCTGTTAAAGCTTCCTCTCCGTCTCCTTCGGGTTTTTTTTTTTTAGAGAACTGCAGCGTAATTTTAAGTAACTCAAATGTTACTTATTCAATACTTATTGAATGTTGTTATTATTATTCCAACTCATTAGTTAATGTCTTAACTTAAATCTGTCATGTATTAATGTTTTATGCTTTTAATTTCATTATTTAACGTAAAACGGAAGTGCTTTTATTCTGAAGGGACATCAGACGGAAAATCGGGAAACTGAAAAAATGTAACGTAGACGCCAACATAGATACATATATATATAATAAAGGTTAGATGTCTCGTTCGGCCAATGGAATCGCACGGCCACACTGGCGGCCATCTTGATTCGGTGCTCTCGCTCACCCACAACATTGTGTTGCAATGTTGCATATACTTTTTAAATAACCATAACTTGCTCAATTTTCTACCAATTTTCAGACGGTTTGGTTTCTTATAAATGTCAGAGGTGTAGTTATAACACTGCACTTACGGATAATTATGTTATACTCTCACGGCCAGCAACAATTAGTGTTTTAATTATTTTGTATTTTATTTGTATTTTTGTAATTTGAATTGTAGCCAGTCAGTCCAGGCCTTTCATCATTTCAGCTGAGCCGCTACAGCAATGAAAGGCGTGCCAGAGGTTGTTTCCCCCATCAGAATATTTTCCCTTCCCTCTTCCTCTTTCATCCTTGTCTGTTTTCCCCTCCATATAAAGTGCACCTACATTTTCATATTGTTTTACTTGAGACCTTTTCCCTTATGACCCCCAGCACCGACCCCACACCTGAGGCGTGCCTAAAGGAATCCCTCAGGTGTTGGTAAGATAAAGTTTCTCACTATGATAACTAACATCCCCTAAAGCCCTGAAAGATGTGCCATACTGGAGGAGCAACAATGGCATAAGCTCTACCATGTTGCCTTCTGGGGAGAAATGAGAGACCTCATTTGTAGAGCATGCCTGTCAGGATGTGGAGGGTGTATTTTTGTTTTTTGGGGGGGAGAAATGAGTAATGTGGCCAAGGGTAGATGTGTTAAAGCTTATTCAGGAAGTTTATAATATTTTATTAAATTTTAAGTGTTAGTTTCTAGTTTTACCCTAAAATCTAGTATTGCCATTTGAATTTATTGTTCCTTTTGGCATCCTGAGAAATTTTCTGTTGAAGAGATTTTGCAGGTTATGCATCTGGAAAGTGTTTTGTGTGTGCATGGTGGCACATATTTTATGCTTCAAAGCCCTGTGATGGCGATTAGCGGCAATAGCTGTGACAGCATGGCATTTGGAACAGAAATGGGGCCCTGTATTACTCAGATCTCTCCCGATGTGAGATCTCAGCTGCTGTGATGGATAAATGCTTTTTGGTGTAGGACAGAAGTCGTTACGCATCACACAGGATTGTTGGTGACTGGGAGGTTGTTGCTGTAAAACTTCCAATCTCCAGTAACACTATAATTATTTTCTATCATTTAATTTTTTTTTCTTTTCCATGGAACCCACCCACTGAAGAATGATGTGTGGGACAAAAATAGGTGTTGTTTTTTTCCTGAGAAGTATACTTGTATTTTCAGACGGAAGGTTTCCATCCAAAAGCAGTGTTATGGCTTGTGGTGGCAGGAACTACGGTGGCCGATGGGTGCAAACGACATGCATATACACAAACGAGCTGCATATACATGAATGCGTTGCATAAACAGAAACGCACTGCAAAAACAAAACACTGCATACACAGAAGCGCGCTGCAAAAAGAAAATGCTGCATACACAGAAACCTGCAGAAAGAAAACACGCTGCAAACACAGAAACACGCTGCAAAAAAACCTGCGCTGCATATCCACTCACACAACCAAAGTGCCCCACAACGGAAGTGCCCCAGCACAAATGTTTTTGGCGTTCTTTTCTTCCGATTGTCAGGCATTAACCAGTTTTACTGTTATGGCCCGTCCACACTAATAACTATAGAGATCACTATACAGATGTGTGCATCCACACTGACAAACGTTAGTGTAGTCTGAAAAGAAGGACACATGAAGGAAAACGGCGACCAGAAGATGTACTGTGATCGTAGCGAGTGTAAAGTATAAAACAGTACATTGTATTGTGGCATTTTTTTGTGTTTTTATTACACAGGTAGTGTTTGGGGGAAATTTCTTGTTAGCATCGAAGCGCAACCTTGCCATAGACCTGGAAGAGATCCATGTGCTGGGACGTGTAATAATATATATATATATATATAGCTTTTTGTACACACAAAAACATTACAGACCCTGTAGGACGGATCTCTTCGGGGTCTCCAGCGAGGCTGCGCTGTGGGGCACATCCGTTGTGTGAGGGGATATGCAGCGTGTTTTCTTTTTGCAGCATGTTTCTGTGTATACAGTGTTTTGTTTTTGCATCGCGTTTCTGTTTATGCAACGCATTCATGTATATACAACTCGTTTGTGTATATGCACATCGTTTGCACCCGTCAGCCACCATAAGGAACTCACTAATGACTGAGGTGCCGTGAGCTGGTTGCTATGTATGGCTCTGCTCTATGCGCTGTCATGTACCTCTGAGTTTTTGCAAGCTCAAACATTCTCCCATTTATTGTCAGCTGCAGGGGAAAACAAATATTGCCTATGCTCATTTTCTTAGAGGGGCCTGAGGTTGTGTCATGACAAAAAAAAAAAAGAAAGAAAAGCAAAATGGAGGTATAGGAGAGACATTGTGGGTCATTGTGGCTCTGAAGACGATGCTACTTGCTAAATTGCAAAGGCTGTCTCTGATCTTATTACCACTCGTCATCAGCTGCCTCTAAGCTCTCTGATGTAGCAGGGATGAGACTCCAGGAGATTGACACAGAAATGCTGTTTGATTCTCTTCTTAGTACACCCTTTCGTCCCCAGACAACTTTTGCACCTGTGAGGACAAAAAAAAAATCAGACCAAAAAGCACAGAAAATGGACATCTCAACAACAGATGAGCTTAATAAGATTTTTTTTTAGCAAATTCCAGAGGGTCCCTCTGAAATAATAGCTTGAGTTCCTTCTCTCAAACCACTGAACACAGTAAACTCAGGGAATAAACAAACCCAGCTGACTTGTCTCGTATTTGCTTAACCTCTGATCTCTAACCTTCGATCCTGTCTTGTTGTGTCACAGGTGCCGGGATGGATGAGGCGGAGAAGTACAAACAGCGACTAGAGGCCATTGCTGTGAGTCTGCACACACACACATACAGACATTTATCTGTATACACAGAGAAAGAGAGGGTAAAGAGACTAAGCTGTGCTCTTGGAGCTGTTCGTACCTCTTAAATAATTTATTGAGTGTGCAGTGTGGTGAGCCAGGGTGTCCCTGGTCCCAAGAAAACAACACCAGTTTGCCATGAGGACAGGTGCTTTGAGCATTTTGGGAAATATAGTGTACTTACTGTCTATGGTGACAGTGTCCTTATGACAGATGGCTGATCAGGTGTCCTCATTTTACTCATTCCCAGTGATGTCTTATTCACTGATGTTTCCTCCCTTTCTTTGTTCCTGTTTATCTACATCAGCCTGTTCATGTTTGTCTGTTAATCTGACTTTTTTGGTCCCCCTTTTTATCCTTATTTGAATAAAATCCTCCTCCAGCTCCCACTCTCTATCTACTAAACTCTCAATACGTCTATGTTCACTGTCTTTGTTTGCCATTTTTTCTTCTTCCCTTCTTCTTTTTCCTTTTCCAGGAGAAGCGTCGCCTGCAGGAAGAGCAGGACAAAGCCAGAAGAGAGATGGAGGATGAGAAGCTCCGAGTACAGCAGCTCAAGGTCTGACACATATTCAAGAGGATCTAATCTGTCTCATTCATTTACACACATCCTCACTCACGCACACATGCAGCCTTACTTTCAATCAGCTAAAGTCCTCTGTAGACTCATTCCAGCTTGTTAGCAAGCAGATTGCCTCCAAATTTATTTCCTTTTTGC
>NW_007577734.1:547267-553949 GCF_000690725.1 Stegastes partitus | reverse complement strand
CACACACACACACACACACACAAGCATATGCACACAAATGAACTGTAAGTACAACCTTCCACACTTCCTGGTTCTGCCAGTTTCTCACAAGGTTAGAGGCGAGCCTTCCGTTGCTGAAATCAGATTTTATGTGAGTGTTTACACACTCTGCAAGTCACAGAGCTGCTCTATTGTTTTCACATCATTTCCAGACTGGCGTTCCCACTTCCTACTCCACTGTGTTATGCTGCCCTGAGGCACATTCCTCAAATTGTGTGAAATTTGTGCAGCAAGTGTTTCTGTATACATGCATGTGCCAGTGTGGTCATGCAAGAGAATGTTTTGCTTACATTGACTGTGTGTGTGAGTTTGTGCACAGCTTTCCAAACATGAATTGCATTTTTGAGTGCAAAAATCAATTTGCTCCTGGCTTGAAAGATTAATCTTAAATGGTTATTCTGATACTTGCTCTCTCAAGAGGAAAAAATCATCTCAGCTTGTATGCATTCATTAGCTTTGACATTGACTTCAACCCCAGGGTAGATTCAAGGATGTGATAGCAGGGAGCAGCAGCTTATATGCAACTCCTGACCTGCAGGGAAGTTTAGAGAGGTCTGTGTCCGGCTAGCTAAAGGCACAGGGAGGGAACAGAGCCAGGCTTGTTCTGCACTGCAGGAGGAAACACAGAGATGGTGTTGTGACGCTTATAGTTAAGTAGGTAGCTGCTGGCTAACAGTTGGCTAAATTTTGGAAACATCAGCCTATAAGCTGAAAAGGAGCAGTATATTAGACTCTTACAGACACCACTTAACTGCATATGGTAGGAAAAACTGTAGCTGTTGTGAGTTCTTTGTACTGGATTTGAATGCATACAGACAGATGAAATTTTAATTCTTTGGTATGTCACTGGATTAAATTCAGTAAGAGTTCCCTGCAGATTTTGCTTCCACTCGTCAGGGTCAGCTACAGACCGGCTGAGGTGGCAGAGTTTACTGTCCTGCTCTGGGGGACTTTACCAGCACAGCTTGCTTACACAAGTGCTTCAACCAAGGTCAGCTGGTTGCAGCATGGCTATCATACCTACTTAGTAACCCTGCAGCCACTGTTATTAGTCCGACTTACAAATACAACTTGAAAAGTAACATTTTTGGCACATATTGTTGTGTCAGTATAGCATTGTTGAAAACATTACAAATTGTTAAATGATGATTTTTATTAGTCTTCAAGAAATTCAGAACAAAAAAGAAATGAAAGTAAATTGTGGAGTACATAATGGCATGCTTGGTTTGATAAGCCTGACAAATGGCACTCTTACCACGTTTATCGTAACTGATTGTTCGGTGATATCACCAGGTTGGTTTGTTTTGACTTCTGGATGAAGCATAAAATATGTTAAACTTAAGCTGATATGAAAAGTAATGACTTTCCAAGTTTTTTCATGCATGGGTTTTCTATTCTAATGTTAGAAGACAGATTTACTTACAACAAAGTCTTGTTCATCTGAGACCTTCTTAAAAAGTTTTTCAGGGTTTTTAGTCATTACATTGCATCCATAGAGCTCGTACAAATTTGTGCAGATTTAAAAAATAAATAAATACATTTTTACAAAAACTTGAAATGTAAAATAGCTTTGTTGTCTGAAATGGACTGTCAGGCTTGCAATGGAAAATTATGCTCTGTGTACTCCTGTGTGGGATGTTTCTGTCACAAAGTGCAAACATACCTGCAGTGTTTAAACGGTGACAGATGTGAAGTTGGTGGCTGGAACATCAGTGAGGGTTTTAGTGTTGCAAAAGCAAATAACAACAGTGGAAATGGGGTATTATGGAAAGTATTAGACTTAACTGAGTGTCGCCTTCCTGTTTTTGTGTCTGTCAGACACTTGTAATGACTTGCTTAGAAGATGATGTTCAGAGAGTAGTCGACTCAATAAACTACTGAGAATTGTGCTCTTGTTTTTGTAAAACATGAAAGTAGTTGGTTTGGTTCTGGTGAGTAGCCTCGGGCAGCTTTTGTTTACTGGGACTAGTCTATTCGCTGGAGAGAAATGTGGGATTTAGACAAAAATAAAAACTGCACATATGCTTTAAATTCATGCTTGCATCCTCTGTTGGATCATCGAGAGGAACGCTGGTGACATGAACTCACAGGTGTTTTTTTTTTTCAGTCTCTCACCTTTTCTCTCACCCTCACCTCTACCTCCCCCATTTCAACTTCTCACTTTGACCATGACACTGATTTATACATCCTACTTCTCCTCTCTCGACAGGGCTCACTTTTTTTTTTGCTTAAAGCTATATCTAAAATCCCTCCCACTAATCTCTACATAAACTATTTCTAATTTACTCTATAGCAAGTGGTACCTTGAGATTTCAGACACTTTTGAGACTTCATCATCCACTGCAGCAGAAATGCGTGCTGTTTTTTGTGAGACTGTTAGCAAGGGTGTTACAAACCCTCAAAACAGTCAGCATGTACAAAAACATACTACAAAGCCTTTGAATTTTTAAGCACACTGTTGTCAAGGGTCCCACACTGCAAAGTACAAAGAAAACATTAAGACTAAGTGTGGCTGTGGTTGAAACGGCTCCAGGAATATCTCTGAAAACAAACAAGAGCTATATCTAAGCATTTTATATAAAAACCTAATGTTACTTTGTACCTCAAGAGTGTGGCCTCGATTTGATGTTGTTTGTTTGTCATTATTACCAAGCATAAAATACACAAGATTTTGTGAAATCTGGATGACTGTCTGGTCAATCTGCAAGTGCACAGTGCAAAATGCTGCATTCAGCCTGCACTCAAAGCTGGCTGATTTCAATGTTTCTGGTCCATTTGCTCCATTTTGCTGAAGGTGCTTTGTCTTTGCAGCAAAAGAGGGGGGGAAAAAAGGGCATTCTCTCAAAATAAATAGCATACAAGCAGAGTAAGGAGTGATTATGTATAAGACGTCTTTCCTAATTAATTAATAATATATGCGCTGAATGGGGACCCCAGAAAAACTAGTTGGCTTGGACTAGGGGAGTAAAAGGGATTCAGAATCACAGATGTTGTCTTTAAGCTAGGGCCTGACCGATATGGATTTTTTGAGGCCGATGCAGATTCCGATATTTGGCAAAAAAATAAAAAATTCTGGTAACTAATTAATCGGCCGATAAATTAAAAAAAATAAATAAATACTGAATGAAGTAGCTTCTTTTTTGGTTCCTTAATGCTTACAACAACAAAGATATGAATCACAGGCAGAACATTTTACTGTTTTACAGTACTTTGTTCTTTAGTATTTGTTTAACTTTACAACAGAGAGAAATTTCAAGAACAAAAACATGCAACAAAGCATGAAACATAATATGCATCAGTAAAAACAAAAGTTTTTCAAACAAGTATGTCTGTAATGTGGGGTATTTTATTTTAAATTTGCATTGTGCATTTTTCTTTCTATGGACCATGCATGAATATAGCTACCAGTTGTACTGATGACTTTATCTTTAGATTTCGGCCACAGGTGTATGCTGTATATAAGCAACATAATGAGTTACTGGATAAACATTATTTATGTATCCCTCTGATGTTCTGTACTCTCAAAGACTATGCTGTCTTTAAAGCTGATGAGAATAAGTCAATAAAAAATGTAAGTTGAATAAGTTAGTTAAAAATTTTGATAACAAAGTTTAAAAAGTTGTTTTCTATAGTTCTCTGAAAAACCATCAGAGTGAGTGCTCCATGCGCTGTTGTGGTTTCAGAATTTGCAGCAGAGTGAGTGATCTTACTGCTGCACGTTCGTAAACTATCTTAACTCATCATCATCTCCATGTGCAAAATTTGACTTGTTTACAACAAGCAGTAGCAAAAACTGAGCTTTTTGTGGTGTTGCTGAAGTGTTTTTTTTAATATATATGCTTTTGCCTTGGAGAACATTTGTCTTTTTACAAAATCAAATTGTACAAAATAAATGTATGAAAGCGACACTTAACAGCATTTACTGTTTTATGAGAAATTAAGAATATATCAGCGATTAATCGGCAAAACTCCGGCCGATTATTAGTATTTTGAAAAGGGCTATAATCAGCTTAAATCTGATTGGTTAAAGCCACAGTTTCATTGCAATGCATTTTGAGCTACCTGTGCCTGCACTTTTTATTCTGAAGGCCTCAGTGCAGATTTCTGTGACCCTGGCAACACATGATGGCTGAAATATGATTGGATAAAAAAAAAGAAGCTCTAATATAAATATACACTGTTGGAAGCACCACAGCCCAGAGACACGCTATTAAATGAAGAGAACAGACTATTGGGAATAATGTAAAAAGATTAATGGGAAAATATTACAACGCAAGTCAGTGATTCTGATAGAGTTTAGGCCAGCAGAGAAGGCCTTGCTGGCCCTGACAGCCCACCACCGGCTCAATTGGATTTAGGTCGGACAGGCCAGTCCATAGCATCAATGCCTTTATCATGCAGGAACTGCTGACACAGTTCGACCACATGAGGCCTAGCATAGTCATGCATCAGAAGGAAGCCAGGGCCCACTGCACCAGCATATGGTCTCACAGTGGGTCTGAGGATCTCAACCCAGTACCGAATGGCAGTCAGGGTACCTTTGACTAGCCCATGGAGGGCTGTCCCGCCCTCCAAAGAAATACCTCCCCACACCATTACTGACCCACCGCCAAACCGGTCATACTGGAGGATGTTACAGGCAGCAGAACATTCTCCATGGCGTCTCCAGACTCTGTCATGTCTGTCACATCTGCTCAGTGTGAACCTGCTCTCATCTGTGAAGAGCACAGGGCGCCAATGGCCAATCTGTCAATTTTGGTGTTCTCTGGCAAATGCCAATCGCCCTGCACGGTGCTGGGCTGTAAGCACAAGCCCCACTGGTGGACGTGGGGCCCTCATACCACCCTCATGGAGTCTGTTTCTGCCAGTTTGAGCAGGAACATGCATATTAGTGTCCTGCTGGAGGTCATTCTGCAGGGCTCTGGCAGTGCTCCTCCTGTTCCTCCTTGCACAGAGGAAGAAGTAGTGGTCCTGCTGCTGGGTTGTTGCCCTCCTACGGCCCCTTCCATGTCTCCTGGTGTACTGGCCTGTCTCCTGGTATCTCCTTCATGCTCTGGACACTGTGCTGAGAGACACAGCAAACCTTCTTGCCACAGCTCGCATTGATGTGCCATCCTGGATGGGCTGCACTACCTGAGCAGCTTCTGTGGGTTGCAGACACCACCTCCTGCTACCTCTATAGTAAGGGAAAAATATCAAAATCTGCCAACTAAATCATTACCAAACAATTTCTTCACCAATATGTTTGTAAAGGTGTGTATAACATGCCTTAAAATGTTGAAGTTCAACTNGTTTGTCTTTTTACAAAATCAAATTGTACAAAATAAATGTATGAAAGCGACTGTGACACTTAACAGCATTTACTGTTTTATGAGAAATTTAGAATATATCAGCGATTAATCGGCAAAACTCCGGCCGATTATTAGTATTTTGAAAAGGGCTATAATCGGCTGATTTAATCAGCCAGCCGATAAATCGGTTGGGCCCTACTTTAAGCTTTACTTTAGTTGGCATTGACGTCCACCAGTGAAAGTACGTCAAGTGTTTTATTTTATTTAATTTTTTTATAAATCATTGTGGTTGGGTATAATTGATGTGTAGGGTACTAATTACAAAATCATTTTACTATAAAGTACACCAATATACTGTTAACATAAAGCATGGATTTGGAACGCAGTAGCACAGTACTCACATCATGGAAACTGCGTTTTTCAGAACACTGTGTATATAGATATAAGAGGTCATTTGCAAAAAACAGATGACTCCATTTTTGTAGATTTTCAGAAAACTTTTTTTGTTGTTTGCTTGATATAATATCAATCAAATTGAAGTTAAGTGGATTTGACTCAGTCAAAATGACATGACAAAAATAGAGATAACTTAAGTTTGATTGATATTGTGTCAGGTAGACAATGGAAAAGTGGGTTTTCTGAAGGTTTGTGAAGATGGAGTTACCTGTTTTGCAAATGAATTCTTCATATATTCTGCTCAAAAAAATAAAGGGAACACTAAAATAACACATCCTGCATCTCAATCAATGAAATATTCCAGTTGAAAATATTTTTTCATTATATAGTGGAATGCATTGAGAACAAAATATATTATCCCATGGAGATCTGGATTTGGAAACATACTCAAAATAAAATTGGAAAATCACATTACAGGCTGATCCAACTTGAGTGGAAATTCCTCAAGACAAGTCAAAATGAGGCTCAGTAGTGCATGTTTAACCTCCCTACAACGCCTGGGCACGTTCCTGATGAGGCAGCGGATGTTCTCCTGAGGGATCTCCTCCCAGACCTGGATTCAAGCATCAGTCAACTCCTGGACAGTCTGTGGTGCACCGTGACATTGGTGGATGAAACGAGACATGATGTCCCAGATGTGCTCAATTCAGTGGCGGGCTGTGCATTTTACTCCTAGGCCTTCAGTGGCAGCCTGCCTGAATCAAACCATCTCCTAACACCGTCATTATGACGCCACAGCTACAGAAACCATCAGTATTATGCAGGAAGGCAGTACAGCAGGACGTTGCATCGCAGACAGGTATCTCATGTAGCAAGAATGAATGCCATTACTAAAGCAAGAAACCCAGTTAAAACAATTCAACAAGTCTCCTTTCGCTGCAGCCACAGCTGCACCA
>NW_007577734.1:543329-545017 GCF_000690725.1 Stegastes partitus | reverse complement strand
GGGTTTTTTCATGATTCTGAGTTGATTGTTAGGATTTATATTTCACCACCAGCACTCCATTGTTGAAAAAGGCCACACTCACTTTTACATTTACATTCACAGTAGCTTATATTTCACATACTTATACACCGCTCAAAAAAATAAAGGGGACACCAAAATAACACATCCTAGATCTCAATGAATTAAATATTCCAGTTGAAAATCTTTATTCATTACATGGTGGAATGTGTTGAGTACAAAATCACATAAAAATGATCAATGTAAATCTAAATTATTATCCCATGGAGGCCTGGATGTGGAATCAGTAGTGTGTGTGTGGCCTCCATGTGCCTGTAGGACCTCCCTACAAGACCTGGGCATGCTTCTGATGAGGCAGGATGTTCTCCTGAGGGATCTCCTCCCAGACCTGGATTAAAGCATCATCAAACTCCCATTTGTCTGTGGTGCAACGAGACACGATGTCCCAAATGTGCTCAGTAGGATTCAGGTCTGGGAAACGGGCCGGCCAATCCATACCATCAATGCCTTTGTCATCAGGAACTGCTGACACACTTCATCCACATGAGCCCGAGCATTGTCATGCATCAGAAGGAACCCATGGCCCACTACACCAGCAAATTGTCTCAAATACCCCTTTTCCACCAAACCAGTTCCAGTGCTAGTTCCATGCTAGTGCTTAACTTGGCACCAGTTTTTTGTGTTTCCACTGCCTAAGCACCGGCCCCAGGCTCTCAAAACTGGTGCTTCATGAGCACCAACTCTTTGTTGGGCCAGAGCTAAGCACCAGGTAAGCACCAGTACATCACAGACTGGGGGCAGAGTTATCGTGATGTACTGAGACCGATGAATGAGTGGGACACACAAGCGGTGATTTGTGTAGTTTTGCAACAGGATGTCCCTGGTCCGATCACAGATGTATTGGAATGAGTCCCGGGACTCACACGGAAGTTCTGCACAAAATGTTGAGCCCTGACAGCTGATACAACAGTGTCCCACCAGCAGCACCTCAGTGGTGGAAAACAGGACTTTTGTAACTTCGGTGTACTGCGGTATTTATGCTGCGGTCCTCTCATGAAAAACGGAGCACCCCTACGTGCGCTGTTTATTCTGCTCATAGAAAAGACCATATGAGGAAAAAATCACTCGGTTTCATCTTGGACAAATCTGACATCAGAACGCCCTAGTTTACCCTTTACAAAGTCATTGTTGGTCACACACTGGTCTGATCACCACAGCCACCAACAGCCGCTATCGCAGCCTACTATGTGGGGCGTTCGGAGAACATCAGTAAATTGCAGAGTCTATCGATACGAAAATGTTCAGCAAGTCATATGTTTTGCCTGTGACAAGGTGAGTTGGTCACACTGGTAAAAAAGTTCCTCTGTGTGGACTTCTGTGTGGCATGAGCGTTGTTCAGTAAATGGCTACGTATGCATTGTCGTATGTCGTGGCTCTAACTTGGCTCCTGGCTGAAGGAAAAGCAACCGGTTCTTAGATTGGAACCAACAAAGCACTGGCCCTAGCACCAACACGGCACGAGTACCTGGTACTCCTTGGTGGAAAGGAGGTAACTGTGAGTCTGACGATCTGAGTACCTAATGTCAGTCAGAGTACCTCTGGCTAGCCCATGGACGGCTGTGCGGCCCTCCAAAGAAATGCTTCCCCACACCATTACTGACCCACCAAAC
>NW_007577734.1:527447-541999 GCF_000690725.1 Stegastes partitus | reverse complement strand
TAATTGGTGATTCTAAATTGTCCGTAGGTGTGAATGTGAGTGTGCTTGGTTGTCTGTCTCTAAGTGTAGCCCTGTGATAGACTGGTTACCTGTCCAGGGTGTCAGCTGGGATAGGCTCCAGCCCCCTCGCGACCCCAGTGAGATAGTGGATGGATGTTCTCAAACCAAAGACTCTATCTCTAGCAGAGGGTGCAGCTGCCAGCATTCACGCTGCAGACCCGCGACTGGATCCTTCTACAGATCCTTCTGTGTCTCTGAACCCCAGTGACTATGGATGAACATTAAGTGTGCATGGGTATGAGCCAGTTCCAACACTAGACCCCATGGCTCCTGAGGAGCTACTTAAGTTCACAAGCTGTAATTGTCATGGAGATTGCAGCAACCAGCGGTGCAGCTGCAAGAAGAATGGGGTCATGTGCATCTGAGCCTGTGGAGTCTGTAAAGGCATCACATGCAGAAACTGCAGTCATGATGTTGTTGAGTCTGAAGAAGACGTAGACAATTACTCTTGAAACTTCTGACATTGTGAATGAGAAATAACTCTGAGTGTTATGCAAGTATGTGAAATTTAAGCTACTGTGAATGTAAATGTAAAGTGAGTGTGGCCTTTTTCAACAATGGAGTGCTGGTGGTGAAATATAAATGCTAACAATCAACTCAGAATCATGAAAAAACCCTGATTTGACTCCTCATAAGTTACTTGAGGCCCGATTTTTAAAAAAAATATTTTTGTGTGTGTGTGTGTTCCATTTGCACAACAGCAGGTGAAATTGATTCATAGTCAGTGTTGCTTCTGTTGAAGAAATTTTACCCATAGTCCTCATGTGAAGTTTGCTGTAGTGGGGTGTTTATTAGTATTCCGGTATACGGTGGGCTTACCAACATGAGTCTGTGATGGTAAACCAATCCAGAACTTTTTACACCTTTTACACCTGTTACACCTTTTATAGGATATGTCAGAGGGTAGGGAGGGGCTGTATGTAAATATCGAAGTGAATAGTGGTTAGTTAGCATACAGTTGCTAATTAACAACAGGAGGTAAGAGAACAATGAACAAAAGGGGGTGGAATTGGGGGTCTGAACACATGACAAAAGGTGATGGAATCAAAGGGTCTGGTGTCCAGCAAAAGAAAAGAGAATGTCTTAACTGGTTGATTTCACGGAAGTGTGGTTGACTTGGAGTTACATTGTGTTGTTTTAGGTGTTCCCTTTATTTTTTTGAGCAGTGTATATATACATATTGTGTGTGTGTGTGTGTGTGTGTGTGTGTCAGAATCTTCCTCCCACAAGTCTAAAAACATGTTAAGGTTAATTGGTGATTCTAAATTGTCCGTAGGTGTGAATGTGAGTGTACTTGGTGGTCTGTCTCTAAGTGTAGCCCTGCGATTGACTGACAGTCCAGGTTGTCCCCTGCCTTCGCCCTTCATCGGCTGGGATAGGCTACAGCCCTCCGCGACCCTAGTGAGGATTAAGCGACGTATAGATAATGGATGGATGGATGGATCAAGCTAATGGTACCACCTGAATGCAAGGCATGTTGCACGCTGGAGGGCTAGCAAATTTTTTAACGCGTTTTTTTTGTTGTAATTAATTAATCAGAATTAATGCGTTAAAGTCTCACCCCTAATATATATATATATATATATATATATATATATATATATATATATATATATATAATATTGTTTTCATACAAAAGCAAAATGGTTGAGGATAGGTGTAGTGGTTCTCAATGTGCTGCCGGCAACAGTTCAGGTTCAGCTGACCATGTTGTTGCTTGTAGCAACCATAGATATGTATAATAAAGGCTAGATGTCTCGTCCGCGCTGTCGGCCAATGGAATCACACGGCTAGTTGACTGCTGATGGTTTGTATTGTATTTCTTTTGTGAACTGAGTTAATTGCTAACACTTTCTGGCATGTTTCTTTATTGTTAGAAAGGTATTTAAACATTAACCTGTTCCCTTCTTTAAGATTTCAAAACGAAACATTGTCAGACTTAGCTAAAAGGTGAAAACACAACCAAGCCTTTCAAAAGAATGGGATTATAGCTGAAAAATGTGCAAATGATGAGCAGTCTTTTTTTTTCACTTCAAAACATCTATATTATCTGCCACAAACACTATTTTGTCCTATCTATGCAAATTACATTATAGTAAATTTAAGTAAATAATGAAATTGATGATCAGTTCAGAGCTCCGTTCTACTACAAAGGGATAAAATATCCAAACATGTCTGTTAGTTTTTTTTGCTAATACACTAAATAAAGTACCCCGCAACTTACAAAAGTCTATGATGCTGAAAAAAACATGAAAATTCAATACTGCTAATTAACACTTCTGTGTATTGATTTGCATGCAGCACTGTAGTCATATAAGAAGGAGAGGCTCTGTAGGATAAATGCAGTATATTAAATGTATAGTAAATATTACTGCAGTACTATGATGGATAACAGATTTATGTCGAGTGCAGTGTTTAACACAATATTTTTATTACATCTTACATACATCCCACTGCACAATCAAATTACTGGAATACAGTAGTGAGAAAAGTGAAATCACTCTTATCTGTTTTCGTTCTTCCTTTTACTTGCTCCAGAGGAAGTCTTTGAGAGACCAGTGGTTGATGGAAGGAGCTCCCTTGTCCCCGACATCCCTGGACGCCCACAGCCCCCGCTTACCTCTGTGGGGCAACCAGGCCCTGGAAATGGAAAAGCACATTGACAAGTACATCCACAGTGTGTGTGTCTGTGTGTTGGTGTGTCTGTGTCTCAGAGCATGAGAGAACTGTCACATTTTTGTTGTGTTTATACACATGCAACTTCATGTGTAATTGATAGTCACTGCATTCCTTTTTAGATTTTTGTTTTCTTGTAATTCTCGCTGTTGTACATTATATATGCTCTGGCAAAGCTGAATTTGAAATCTGCCAGGATTGAACTCGCAAACAGAGTGAGAGGGTGATCCCGCCTGCACACCCGCCAGACAGCTCAACTTTTCTTTATCACAGATGACAATGTTGTCAAGCCCCTGAAGACTACACTCCAAGATCCCAATCTAATTATTCCAAAGGTCCACAGCTCTTCCTCACTTTTCAACAAGACTCCTCTGCATGGCATCTGGGGGAACTAAAGCTTACCAATTAAAAAAAAAATAAAAAAAAAGAGTGCTTATAGTAGTGTTACATACTGTCAAAAAGCAAAGGCATATTAATATTTAAGTGTTAAATTAGATATTTGATTTTAAGTATTTAAAAGTAAGAGGGCATTATTATTAATCTAGCTTTGATGTGTTTGTTTTTGTGTGTCTGCACGATGGTGTGTCTCTCTCAGGTTGCAGTCAGAGAGTCAGCGGTTGGCAGAGGAGCGAGAGAAGCTGGAGGAACAGACAGCAGATGGCCAAACGGTGCAGAACATGCACACACACACACATACACTCACCTACTCACTCTTTGGACACAAAGGGGGTTGAAATATGTGTTGAACAAGCTTGCTCCATCCTCCTCCATTAGGCAGAAAATTTCCCACAACTTGTCTGTGGCTTTTTGCCTTGCATAATGTATTACCTCTTCTAATGTACCTTTGATGTAGCACGTCTTGTTCAAAAGCAGGAACTTTAGAATACAAGCAGCCCTGTTACATAAACAATATAGCACTTGATATACTCTGGAATTGTTTCACCTCAAGCCAAGCGCACGGATGTTTACCGCACCTCGATGAAGCTCTTTTATAGTGGGGACAAAGGAGCCGTCCGACCTCTTCTGCTGTCTGCTCCAGGGTTTTTTTTAAATATATTTAGTCATCATTATATGTATATTCATCTTAACCTTGGCTTCTGGAGTTCGGCTTAAATCAACTGGAGACATAAACAGAGGATTCCTTTTTTAATAGCTTTTGCAGCCGATTTACCATACTGACTGTGATGAAGGAAACTTTGAATGTATGACGTTATCCACAGTGTGAAAATGAAACACTCTAAACAGACCCAGCCAGTAGATCTTTGGCTTTGTGGGCAGACTGAGAGTGAATGACAGCTAATATCTGGCAAATCGAACAAGTGCATGATTTTTTTTTTCTGTTTTTGTCTGCATAAGGCTCTCTGATGAGCCAAGGAGTCTAATGACATGTTGGTTTCCTGAATTTGCACAAACAGACATACTGTGCAGTATACATGATTGCTTTCAATCATTAGTATCATTATAGAGCTAATGTTGTTTCAGTCAGCTTTTCATCAGTTAAAGCAAATCTTTGCAGCTTTTACTGAGCAACAGGGAGCATATCTATGTTCCCAGGGTTCAATGTCCCCCCCTTCAGGATTCTGTTAACACACATTAAACTGTCTATTCAGTTCAGGTCAAATTAGACACATTCAAAGTTTTTTTCTTTTCATTGGAATGAATTTTTCCTTCTAACCAGTGCTGGGGAACAGACTTTGAGAAGTTTTCAGATTCCGACTCAGAGGGATCTACGGGACTGAAACACGCCCTTTTAATCTCTCATGCAACAAACACTAAATCATTATCGCAATGCTGACGGTCACGCTGTCCATCCATGTCGAGCCAGCGTACAACTAAGCTTATTACTGCGACCGAAAACATCTGAACCTACATCTGCTATGTGTTTAAGTATAGTTGCTAGAAGCTACAGCTTTACATTGACTGCATAATTTGGGAAGGCTCTTTCAGGGGTGACAACTCAAGCCTCAGCAATGGACTGGTGTTGAGTTCTCCAGCGTGTGGCTGTATTCCACTGACAGCCCAGGACATACAGTGTGGTGACTCCTGTATGTAGCACTGTTAATAGCATGCTACATTACTTATTCTTCGTGATAATAATGTGATCAGCCAAGTTAGAAAAACAGACAAACTGTTGATTATGATTCAGGTTACATATTCATGAGATAATGAGCTAAGGAGTGACTATACCATTGAATTTCATAATTCTTTGAAGAAATCCTTTGGAAAATCACATTTCTCACCTTATTTTCTTTCTTTCTTTCTTTTCTGTTTTTGAATTACACCATTCTTGTTGCTTTGACAATATTGATAACCTGTTACTCATGCCAATATAGCATGTTGAATTAAACTGAATGGAATTGAAATTGTGATGCATCTGGCAGTACATGTGGCCACTTGACAACAAAAATAAACCCAGTCAAGCCAGACTACGAGTCACAAGCAGTTCATTAGTTTGTGCAACACATTGGTACATATGTTTGAATAGCAAAATAAAACCTAGAAAGCTTTGTTGCATTCACCCACCTAACACCAAGAAAAAAATTCCCACACCAAACTGCCCTTCAATACAGCAACCAATGCATAGCAGAAGCCAGTTTTAGAAGTTATGTTTCCTGTTGAATAAAGCAGATGCCATCCTTTTTTCTGTTCTGACACCTAGCCGCTGTTTTCATCATGTTATTGTTGGACCAAGGATAGTTTAGTATGTTAGCTTTACTGGATAGAAATCTCACCTTTCAAGAGAAAGAATTGCCTTTTAGTACTTTTAAAAGTTACACTTCAATTTTGGCTTTCAGCTCAGTCACTCCTCCTGGTGACCAGCTACAAAGATGGGACCCTTTCTTATCATAGTCATCAATCAGAGAGACTGAAATGGACTGATCAGTTTAGTTTGTGTTTGTCTGAGCTATTTCGGATGGACATTTAGACAATTGTAGACAACACAAGGAAATCTGTTTGTTAGAATTTATTGTGGATTATGTCTGTTTCCTCAAAGTGTGTGTGATGTTCCAGTATTTACATTTCATTTGTTGTCTCTTGTGTTGATATGCCTTTCAGAAATACACCAGGGGTTCAGGCAACATATCACAAACAGTTTGACTGTTTGAGGCAGAGTAAATTTAATTTCTTCCCTGTCCCTTTTACCCAACAGGAGGCCATAAAAGTGGCAGATGCTGCAGCAGGTAAGCAGGATCAGATCAGACCTTTTGGTACAAGAAATGTTAAAATTACAGTGGACATTTTAGAAAATTACATTTTATTGGCTTTTTAGCCTTTTTAGAGAGTGATGCATTTATTAAAACTTCACAATGCAGAATAGTTATCCTGAGCATTTTCAGGGAATTTGACAAGCTCTAACATCCAGAATATGTAACAGAGTGCAGAGTGTAGCAATGCTGTCATCCATCTGCCTGCATCTTTCAACACTCACATGATATTCTGTCCAATTCCTCCTAACACGTGCAGACACACTTTCTTGGCCGCCACCACCTGTTAGTCAACAGCTAAGCTTTCTAATGCTTCTTTTATTTAATTACAGCAGTGCATATTGATGAGATTTTATTGGTTAAATGCTTGAACTTCTTTCCATTTTTTCTCTTTTTGCATGCAATAAATTGGAAAATGGATACTATCTACTACATTTTGCGATGTTGTAATGTTGCCCTTACATGTCATTTCATGATCAGTCAGCATCATTGTGTTACAATTCACGAGTCCTTTACAGAACAATATGTCCGCTAATCACAAATTATATTTTCCTCAGACATGGTGCGAGATGTTGTGCAGAACGGAGAAAACAAGACAAGATCAGGTGTGTATAGAGTTGAAACGTTTCACAAAACAGATATACACATCAACATCAGAAACATAACACATTACTTTTGTATGCTGTTATCACCTTGAGCTATGGATGTTGTATGCCCTCACCATTTTTCCTCATGGGAATTCCTATCTTATCATCATTTCATGCCAACCCCTGAAAGACCATCAAATCCCTTACAGATGCCTGTATGCATTGTATATACTGAACTTATGAAATTTGCATTATAAAGAAGGGAAGAACTTCTACTTCACAAAAAGTCCATACATGCTGTGATGAATATTCACACATGATGAATAAGGGTTTGAATTTAAATGTATGCTAATTGGCACTGAAGTGCATAACTTGCATTTTTAGAGGGCGGCAGGTACATGGACACGTCAGCTGTAATGCTACTCAAGATGTTCAAGTAGACAACAGAATTCTTGAAATGAAATCAACTCATTGATTTGTATTTAAATCATCCAGAGTCTATAACTTTCTTGTCCAGACTGCAAAATCTAAATTTGCATCTAATACAAGCTGTTGTTTAACTGCTGTTCACGTTCTTCTTCTGTTAGTAACTGTTAAATCAACCATTGATCCTTCTTTGGCGTCTGTAGCTTGTTTCTCCTCTTAACACCAAATATCCAGTTATAGCAGTTGTTACATTTTGCTGTTTAACAAATAGATGCCTCTATTCATCAGTATACAGTGTGTTTCCTGTAGCTAAATCAGAGTATTCCTTTATTAGCTTCAGCATTTTCTAACAGAGCAGAGGTGAGTAACTCCTCCATGTAATGCATTAAGATTCAAAGATGCCAGAACATTTTGTTAACAGCAATACAATACACGAATTAGCTGTACTGTGCACTGACATATTTGTGGCAAAACAACCTCTAATTGCAATCAAGTAAAGCAGCATCCACACCAACCACACTAAAAGGAAATAATCAGTATCAATCACTTTGTGGAATATTGATTGCAAATTAACTTAATTTTAATGAATGAAGAACACTAACTTTTCTAACAAATGCAATATGACACGTTTTGTTGACAGTAATATTTGTGATGTTTTCTTCAGAAACACGTGAAGGTGAAGTAAAAGTAAACCAAAACCCACTCCTGGATAAAACTGCAGTCATCTTAACCAATGGTGTGGAAGCTTTAAAAGCCAACGCTGATCATACCGCTTCAGAACAGAATAATCAGTCAACCACAAATGGACCAACTCAAGACACTGAGGCTGTTGTTAGCAGGAATTTGTCACCAGAGTTGTGTGTTTCTGAGGCAGAGCCTGGTCAGCTTCCAAATGTCAATGTTGATGATGAGGAGGAGGAAGAAGGGACTCTGGTGATGAGGGCAGAATGTGTTATCATCACAGATGAAGGTGATGATGTACCTGAGGAGCTTCCATCCCAGGAAATTCAGCAGGAGTCCACGCAGGCAGACAAAACCCCTCCGACAAATCCAGAAGCAGGTGAAGAGGGAGAAGAGACTGTGGACGAGGTAGTAAAATCAGAAACCGCTCCAGAAACTTTCTCAGAATCAGAGAAGAGTGAGGCAACTGAACTCACTACAGAAGCTCAGCCAGCAACCAGAGATGGAGACAGGGAGGCTTGTATACAAGTAAGCGAAAATGGAGCTGAAGAGACAAAAGCTGAAGGCTTGGCCCAAGAATTGGAAGATCCAGCCTCTGTGCAGGTGCAGTCTCCAGCCGATGCTCTAGAGGGCACTACAGTGGCTCCTGTGCCTGTTTATTCTGAAGCTCAACCCTCCATTGTCAGTCCTGAGCTGGAGGCTGAAGGCAAAGCTTCAACAGCACCAGAGGGAGCCGAGGTAGCATTAAAAGCCCACGACCCTGCCTGTCTACCTGGTCAGTTCCAGGAGATTCCCCTGGCTGATTCCCAGGAGAACCAAAGGAGAGAGGCAGGGCCAGGGGAGCAGGAACCCCTTCTGTTGAATGCCAAAGACCCCAACAACAAGACAGAGCCAGCAGGAGCTAACAGCCCGGCCAGCACAGAGAGACAGAACCCAACCAGAGCCAGCCAGGGAGAGGAGACTGAGGCACCCAAACACAAAAGCTGCCAGTGCTGCTCTGTCATGTAAATGCCCTTTCTGTACGTTCATCTCCTCTCAGCCTCTTCAGTCTGTCTCTCTGCTGTCCCCTCGTCACTTTGTTTTATACATCAATGCATTTTTAAATCAGTATGTTTCCCTTTTCCTCCACTAACCTCTGCCATTCCTTGTATTCATCTCGAAATTTCCTTATCCTCAGTCTCGAGCTTTGACACTGCAACAGGAAGCAAGCTCTATCCAACATGAAGAGAGGAGTCTCATGGACTGACCTTAGTTTTCAAGTGTCTTAAGAAGCTCACTGGCTTAAATTCTCCTCACATGCAATGGACCAAAATATGTTGTTGTTTTTTTTTTTTTTACACTGTTTGAGTTTGATAACCTTTTTCTTGGTTAGCAGATGAGCCAGCTATTCGACATAAAACTTACATTTTTGATGCAGCTAAGCAAAATGCAGATTTAATATGTATTATTTGAATTTGTTGTATCTACATATGTAATTCATAAAATTGTCAAATATCTAAATATGAAACATAACTGGAAAAGTGCAAAGATCTTGAGAGGTCTGGGGAGCATATTAATCTAATTTAATAACTTTAAAATGGAATAATTGTATTGATTTTGGATCTTTGTTAAATTTATTAATTAATCTAAAGAAAGTATAGGGTCGGAACATTTTTATTTTACTCTATAATACAGGTTATGAGAACACAAAATAACACTATGAAATGAAATGGCCTAATTTATAAACAGTGTGCACCATTGAATACTTTGTGGGCCTTTGTCAATTTTAAGAGAAATTATTTTAAAGTACCTGAATTTTGTATTTTTACTACATGTGTTTTGGAAGAGAGGGATCAGGGCTACTGACATAGCTCTGTTTGTGGATGTATATACTGTATACAGAGAGCATGTTGAATTTTTGAGTTTTTGAAATGATTGGTGATTAAACTGACATTACTTGGCATACTTGGTGTTCATCCAGTATTTCTGTTCCTCAAACACTGGACTTGTCCCAGAACCACAACACTGACTTATGCAAGAGAGTCCCGCTGAATAACGTTGAGTCTTTTGTTTTATGATAATATTTCTTTATTCCAGTGGAAACAGAGCACATGTCTGTTCTTATTTCTTACTATAATATAAAGTATCTGTTCCAAACCCACATTAGTAACTACTTTAACTGGAAAGCGCCCCCCATAGTTCTTCGTGGTTTCCGTCCAGTTAAATGCCTTCATAAATGTAGACTCTTTAAGACACACCACTAGCAAACAGAGCTTTGTTGTTCTCTGACAATTTAAGCTGAGGATTAGAGAATGATATTATCCCACCACCAGTGTTACTTAGATGATGTTATATTTTTGAATTCCGTTAAATATTCTGCCTCCTTCACAAACTGCTTAGCACAAGCTGTGTTAAAAAGTGGAATTATTTCTATAATTAAACCAATATTGCAATACAAGGGCACGTAGCTTTAATCTTTGAAGGAAAGGAAAGGAAGAAGGGTACAAACAGTGAGTTGTAACAAAATTTGACAGACAGTGCTGGTTTAGAGGGCTCACAGGAGGCTCTACCTGGTGTTCCCCACAAAATGTCTCTGAAATCTTCCATTCATTCAAGTTTAAGGTGCTTACCAAAGCTGCCTGAGATCCTTGAAGTAGTTCCCTGGTTAACTGAAAGAAACACTGCATGAGGAGCCAGTGCCTCTAGGCTCATGGAGAGTAGTGAACCTGCTCTTGGAAAAAGAAAGTGATCAGCACGCATTATTCACTCAGTTGCTATTGTAGTTTGCTGTGCTCTGTCCACTTCACAGTTTGTTTATCTTAAAGGTAACATATAATGTAAAATACATGTTTTCATGGCATTTAACAGCAAATATGTGTCCCAAGTTTGACCTACAACATATGACAAAGATCTGGAATCCGACTGACATATCAGTTCCACAGTTTTATAGCTTGCCTATTGCTGATATATTAGCACTGGCAGCATATGGCAGTTTAAAATTTTTTTGTTTGTTTGTTTGTTTTTTTACGAAACATAACACAAAATAAAATTTCAATAGCAGAATGTCTCTGACTCATTTGCGTACAACACTCTCAGCATGCCTGCAGCACATGCAACAGAGTTAACGTCACAGCTGAGCAGACTGTGGTTCAGAGTCAACCAGTGTCCTCACAGTAACTAGTTTGTGAAACACAGTACTGGAAAATGAATAAAAAAAGACCCCATTATTTTCGTTGGTCATTGTGACCCTAACATATATGCATATAAAAAGAATCTCCGGATTTATCAGTATCAACATTTCTGACTACCTGAAATCAATATCGGGCTCATAAATCTGGCACCAGTCAGGCTCTTGAAGGATCCCCTCACTTTGGCTGGTGTATTTTTGACCTTAACCCTTTACAGGGCACCTTGAAATTCTTGGAAAATTAAAATTTCAAATCTAGGGTGTTACTGATGGATATTTCAAGATATTTTCACTTTTGTGACTTAAAAAATTTTTTTTGAAAATCAAGATTAAAAAGGTTACCATATATGGTAACCTGCCCGACTACGGTTTTTAAAAAAAAAAAAGAGAGAGAGAGAATTTATAATGAATAAAAGAATAATTAAGAAACTGCAAAAAAAAAAAAAAAAGCTTTTTATTTTGAGGTAATGATACATACACAACCAGTAAAGTATTTAAAAAGTGCTTGGCAAGTTCATTTCGTAACATTTTTCTTGGGGTTGTGATATTGGCACTTATCTCAAAAAATCAAAGTGGAGTTCAATGCAAACCAGTAACAAAGCATTTTTAAAGTGCCTGGAACATTTTCTTTAGTGACTTTTTTTGTAAGGTAGTGATATTGACACTAATATAAAAACTAAATCAAAGTGCACATGGTTCTTCAACCTCAAGGAGAGGCACAGGATGGACATATTGAACATCCAAGGAAGTTACCAAATATGGTCACTTGGTTAACACATTACTTCTGCAGATTCAAACCATCCTTTTGCAATCTGTATTCAGCCATAAAAATACTTATTTACAACTCTGGCAGAGTAAAAAATACTACTTTGCTTCACACTCAGTTGAGTTGCTTAAAGATCTCTGTCATGTTTCGTTCAATTACCCTCTCTGGCAGAATGATAACTGCTGGGTATTGGAGCATGTGTCACTGACAGTGTGCTGCTGGGATTTTGCACTGAATTGTCACCACAAACACCCAGTTTGTAAAGATGTAAATGCAAGAAGTTTCATATAATTTTGACAGTGAAAGGTTCATTACCACTGTGCTACCCTATTTGATGATTTAGCAAAGATTTCTTTAAATTAAAAGCTGTGTCTCTAAAAATACATGATTATATCCATCCATCCATCATCTATGCACCGCTTAAAGCTGCATGTGTTTTTTTTTTTTTCCCCCCCCCCATTTTTATTGAACATAAAAGGTGACATTAGGTGACTAACCATGAACTTACATCACCACGGTAATGTAAACAATATGTAACTCATTAATTCAAATATTCTTTCATTTCCACATTGGTATCACTGACAATCTTCAACACTGCAAAACAGAGGTTAGTGAAAAAACTATAAAAACCAGGAAAGTCTCTTTATCACACATTCTCAGTGAGACACCACAGTGAAACAGAGATTAATATCCCAAAATGCAACAGACATACGGAGAGATGTTTGCTGTATTTTTCAGCATTCTGTGTTTGACATCGGTGGTTTAGTCAGCTCCTCTGGCCTGCGACAATTTGGTCCAGCTTCTGGATCAGATTGAGAATTTCATGGGAAGATTTAATTGCAGGCAGTCACAACAATACTGTAGCTGCAGATGATGAAGAGACAGTGTAGCTATTGATGTCTACAACTCTTCATACACGCAAGCCACCGTATTGGTGACAAATGCCTGTATCATCCCCACAACTTGTCAAACGAAAGTCACGTCTTGAAGATGACGGAGAACATCTTAAACTTTACTGCAAACGTCTCCCATACACCCTGCTCAGACTGTGGGGTGCTTACTTTGGACATAGAGTCTCCTGATTATAAGTCAAAGGACGTCTTCTTGTTCAGCAGGAGGAGACAGCTGGAGGAGAAGGAGAGGGAGTACTTCACTGCTCTGGTGGAGTGTCTGAACATGCCTTCACCTGTTGTGATGGATCCTACAATGGAGCTCTGTCCTGAAGAGATGGCCAACGATCCAGTGCCTGATCCAGTTGAACTTAAAGAGATAACAGAGGGACAGAAGGATTAAAAGACAGTGAGAATCTGTTGTGTTGTGGGCCATGTGGTTCAACATGTACCCATCAAAAAAAAAAAAGTTGAAAGACTTGATTTAACTGATTTTCTCTCATATGTTACTGAGCAGACATATACCCAAATGAAAAGTCATGTATTGGAAACCATTACATCTGTGATTCTTAACATTTTAATTATTCTGTCACTGGAAATAAAATTGTTTTTAAAATGCAGCTGTTTAAGGAGTTTATTTTTCCACTCATTTGAAGATACTTTGCTATTTGGACTTCCATTTGATGCATAATGTCCGTCAGTCATGCTGTACTAAATGTAAGTGAGTGACCCAAAGTGACAACACTTTATCAGGGAAATTTGCTGGATAGAAAAAATAGAATAGAAAACTGAAAGCCTGTTTGGAAAGAGTTTGGTGCCTGATGGTGTAGGAAGGAAAGGCAAAGGAGAGGGCCAAGCAGTTCAGCAGGAGTGCAGTCGCTATGGCAACTTGACCTGATCATGTTAAAAGCGGGTTGTAAGCACTTTCATGTGGTCTTCAGCCTGCTTCAGTCAAGATGCCACATCTAGTTCAGGATCTGCAAGCTCAGAGTATTGCAGATGAGCAGTTATCTATATTGACACATTACGTTTGATATTTTTTCTAACATCAAGTGTCAAACACAATGTCTATTAAAAAATATTCACCCCTTTTCCCCTTTTATTGCTTTTTGACATTGACGTCATGGTCACTTTAATTTAGCTTTTTTGACAAAAAAAAAAAAAACACTTTCATGTCAGAGTAATTTCAATTAATTAAAAAATAAAATGTAGAATAAGTAAGTGAGTAATAAGTGATTCACCCACAGCAAAGTGACTCACTAATGGTGATGCTAGAAGTCACACAATTAGTTAAAATACAGATCATTTGAGTGCAGTGACTGTGTCTTAAGTGATTTTAGTATTAAACACCTGTTTCTGGAAGGTCTAGTTACTGATGACCCAGCACTCCCAGCTATACCTACACCATGGAGACAAAAGGACACTCCAAGCTACTCAAAAGGTTTTTAAAAAGCATAAGTAAATTAAATGAAAATGAAAATGAAATGAAATGAAATGAAACATACTTTTTTTTTTTTTTTATCCCAGAAGGGAAATTCAATATTGTAAAAGTTCACTTTAAAAAAAAAAAAAAATCAATATAACATATATTTTATACAACAATAATAATAATCATTCAGTCAGTCAATTGTCAGTCTCAGATTTGTTTTTCAAGGTGATGGCTGTTGACAGGAAGGAATTCCTGTATCTCTCCATTCGACAGCGAAGCTGACGCAGCCTCCCACTAAACACACTCTGTTGATTCTTCACTGTGTTGTGGAGAGGGTGAGAAGAATCCTCCATCATCTTCATCATCTTGTGCAGCATTCTTTTTTGAACAATCAGCTCCAGTGGTTCCAGAGTTATCCCCAGCACAGAACCAGCTTTCTTGATCAGCTTGTTTAGCTTCTTTAAGTCTTTGGTTCTGATGCTACTGCCCCAGCAGATGGCTGCAAAGCTGATTGCACTTTCCACAACAGACTTATAGAAGATCTGCAACATCTTGGTGCAGACACTGAATGATCTCAGCTTCCTTAAGAAATAGACTCTGCTCTGTCCTTTCTTGTAGATGTAGTCAGTGTTGCATTTCCAGTCTAGTCTGTTGTCCAGCTGAAC
>NW_007577734.1:514166-524932 GCF_000690725.1 Stegastes partitus | reverse complement strand
TCCTGAGTTGCAGAGATTTCAACTCAGCATAAAAGATCATCCAAGAAAATCTTAATCTGACAGGTAATGTCAATAAAAAGACAACAATATATCCAAAAAAACCTCAAAAGCAGAGAGAGCTACTACAAATTGCTGCCACCTAGCGGCGCATTCCAGAATCGAATGAATCGTAAAGGGATAAATACAAGCTGAGATGGGAGAGACTGTGCATGCAACAAATGTTGCCTGTTCTTCACCAGTAAAAGCTTCATGGGGCAGTAGCAAAGACAAAATTACTGTTGAAAAAATCTCAAATTTAATCTTGACAAGGGTTTACAAAAGGGCATGTAGGAGGCTCTGAAGTCAACTGGAATTTCCTTGGTCTGATGAAATCATAATTGAGCTTTTGGCCATCAGACTCAACACTACATTTAATGAACACCAAACACTGCACATCATCACAAACACACCATCCCCTTTGGGAAGCATGGTGGTGGCAGCATCATGATGTGCTTCTCGGCAGCGGCCTCTTGTAGGCTTGTAAAAGTTAGAGGGTCAAATTAATTCAGCAAAGTATAGGAAAACCCTGGAATACAGCCTTACGCTGTCTGCATGAGCACTGCTAACTGGGAGATTTATTTTCCAGCAAGACAATGACCTGAACCATGCCGCCAAAGCTACGCAGAATGGTGTAAAGACAACAAGGCAACTGTTCTGTAGAGGCCACATCAGAGCCCAAATCTCAATCAATTGAGAATTTGAGGCTTGACTTAAAATGCATTTTTCCCTCATGATCCCTGTGCAACGTGAAGAGTGAGGTAAAATTGCAGTGTCCAGATGTGCAAGACTGATTGAGACCCATCCACACAGGCGCAGTGCTGTAATTGTGGGCAAACGTGCATCTACTAAATACTGACTTAAAGAAGATGAACACTTATGGAATTCAGTCATTTTACATTCTAGGTTTTTAATTATTTGACATAACTTTGTAGATATTTGTTTTCAGTTTGACATGAAAGCATCTTTCTCAAAAAAGTCTTGTTTAAAAAAAGTTAAACTGACCATGATTCAGTTTTGAAAAGGAATAAAAGGGGAAATACTTTTATTAGGAACTATATATACAAGCACAGTCTTCATTTACTCACCGACACATGAGGGGCAGTAAAAAAATCTCAGCTCATTAACTATTGAATTTTCCTCCTGGTTCTACAAACAACAGTGCAGTTTTGCTCACCAGTTGCTGTCAGTATAACGTGAGTAGAAACGACTTTGATAAACTTTTTGATTTTGGGTTCATCTGACTCACTAAACTAACTTAAAATATGACTAAATGAGTATGTGCAATTCTTTATTTACAGATTGTCCTTGTCTGCCCTTGTTTTTTTTTTTTTTTTTAGATATATCAATGATTAATGGTAAATTGCATTAGACAAACACAGTGTACCTACCCTGTGCCAGAGGTAACAGAGGAGCAGCTGGTGAAAGTCCAGTGTAAACTCTCAAAAGTCACTGCACTTGGAACATTCATTTATTTCATAATCACAGAAACAGGGGTGGAAAAGGAACTCTGCTCTCTGGCATTTTCAGTATTGCCAAACAATATACTCTGAAACAACTATATAACCAGAAAACTGACCTTATTCGTTAAGTACCACAGTGTAGCTGAGACCTGATACAATCATTTCAGCAGCTGCTTGCCAGCAATACAAAAGACAGCATATTATGATTTTAACATACAGAGTCATGTCTGCTGTGTGTGCCATTTTTCTCCTCTGCTTGATGTCTTTGAGTAAGTCAGCTCCTCTGGCCTATGAAGACTTGGTCCGGCCTTTGAATTAACTTGATCTCTATCATGTAGAAGGCAGATGGGTTTTGGTTGCAGGCAGCCTGAGCTACCTACCATTTACAGAACGATTAAGACGTAGAGACAGTTCTACTGCTCACTTCTCTGGCAACAGTATTGAAACCAACATCCTCTTCAGTCTTAACATGCACTTAGAAAACAAGTGCTACTACACATCTAACAACATCTCCCTGGAGGGCAGCAGCTTCATGTATGACAATGGCAGCGTTAACATAACCTTCATGCACACATCCAGTCATGACTGCATACTGCTGAGCTGCAACGTGGACTCTGGGATGCGGCTGCATTTTTACCTGTTCAGCAGGAGGAGACAGCTGGAGGAGAAGGAGATGGAGGAGTTCAGAGCTCATGCCTCCACCTGTCGTGATGGATCCTAGCAAGCAGCTCTGTCCTCGGTGATCAAACTGAAGAGGCAACAGAGGAACAAAAAAGTTGAGACCGTGAAAACACAATTAACCCTGGAGTTATTAAATAAATTGCTTGTCACATCAGTGGATGTTTGTGGAGATGTCAAATAGATTTTTCTTTTTGTACTTTCCTTCACTCTAAACATCAATATGCGTTTGCTACAACATTATTAAAAAGTGCTAAAAGAATTATTTTAATTCATTTTCTTTGTAATGTCATGAAGCAAACATCTCTAAGCGGAATTTGGGGAACATTTTATATTTGGGCTAGTCTGTAACTATCAATCAAGTCATTTCTAAGATCAAAATGTATGTTTGTTCTTTTGGTTTTCAGCTCATTTGAGCTAATTTCAACTTGACTAACACAAAAAGACTGAAATATCTTCTTATTTAGAGAAACAAAAACAATTCATAGAACACAAACACCTATTTGTCTATTTGAACTTGGATTTTTCATACAACATTGACCCTGTAGGTGTCATGCTGGCATTACAGTTTGAAATGAACAAGTTTAAATAAAACTTGTGCTTGAAATTGGACTTGACAATAATAAACAAAAACACTCATTCAAATTTAACTCTGTGAATTCTAGCACTTGGCATACAGGAACTTTTGTAGCCTGTGCTAATTTTAGGGCACCACATTCTCCAAATCTGAAAAGAGTGTCACTGCCACATTCTTCACGTGCCTGATTTATGAATAACTTGGAAACAAAGTGTCTGTCTCACTGAAACAGAAGCGGACATATTCCAACCTATAAAGAGCAGAGGTACCATCCTGAGACCGCATGCTTTTGACATCTTGGCTTCACCTGGAGATTGTCTCCATAAAAATCACACAAACTTGTTAAAAAGGCACAACTTTAGCATGCTTTGCTTTCTCCCAAAGTAGAACACGGTCACAGGTAATACAAAGCTCAAGGTAATGACCCAAATGCTTCATCCGCCCACATTACTTCATCATAAGCCAAGTCCGCGACATGCACATGCAGATTGCATGAGTAAAATCCCACAATCAATTCTTTCAAGGGTAAACAGCTGGTCCACTGCTCTATCACTAGGATTTTTTCCTACCAGCCTGGACTACCTCTTGCCTCCCCCTCCTGAGTCATCTGTGGATTTGTCAGTGTATCTTTGATGCTGACTGAAAATCTGCATGGTGTCACTGAACTCCTCGTATGGCCAAGTTTTTGATTCTCCAACTTCTGAAGCTGTTGTCGCTTCTGGCCTCCTGATCCCTGTCTACTTCTTCAGAAGTGTTCTGGTTTAACCAGGCCTGATTGGTACTGAAGGAAGGCTGTGAAACTGATGAAGAAGAGTAATGTTCACCAGTGGGTTCCTAGTTGTCTTGATGACAACTCCAAGTAGCAGCAGTGGAGACTTCAGGACCACAACCTCCTTGCAGATGCAGGAGAACAGGTTTTCACACACACTTTATGTTTCCATTTACCTCCCCAGCAATCTGTTCCAACACAGCACAAATCAGCAGCTGGTGATCAGCTGACAGCTCCATTGTTGTCTTTTCTAGAGTGACACACAGGCAATCATTGACCCAAGGCCTTAGGTGTTCTGCCACACTTATTAAGCAACGCATGCTCAAATATTCTCCCAGCAGAACTGTTGAGTCCTCAAGCTGTGCCCTCTCCAGAACCATACCCAGGGACTCCAAAAAGACAAAAGTGAATTATAGTTTATTGCATGAGACAACAGATGCTCATGAGTAAACCCACATCCAACCAGTGCTCTTCAGTGTTCACAACTATGGGAAGCAAAACAAGAGTCCAGAATGAACCCATTACCTGAGGTAAAAACATAGCCAGGGACTGCGAGTAAACCTCCTGTTCACATGATCAAAAGTCACTGCACTCAAATCAGTCATCATTATCGCACAAGCCATGAGTGGAAAAGGTGACTCTGCTCTCTGGAAGCCTATTTTCAGAATTGTGAAGCTGAAAGTTTCTGAAAAAGCATATAGCCAGAAAATTAATGGCATTATTTGGAAACTAGTGTAGAAAACAGCACGTAATGATCTTTTGTGTACAATTGCTCTGCTCTGTTTGACGATTTGTTCCAACTAAAGGAAAAAACAACTTTGTGACAGTAAGGAATCTGTTATGGCCCGGTGGCCGCAGGACATAAGGTGGGACCCAAAACGATAAGGAGATGGGTATAAAGGGAAGGACAGGTTTATTTAAGGGGATCTGGGGGGTGTGGAGCACCAGGAGGCAGGTGAGGGATCCGGGGTGGGTGCGCTGGTGGTCGCGGCGGTGCAGGAGGGTGATTTCCCGTGCCGGTGCTCGTGTAGAGATTTCCCGTGCAGATGCTTGTGCAGGGAGAAGATCCGAATCGTGTTTCCGTGGAGGGAAAAGGCTGGCGTGGAGGGCCTCAGGCTGGACGCTAGGATTGGTGGAGGGGATGCTGGAGAACAGCGAGAGACAAAAACGGTTACTTGTAACTCGAGATAACTTAGCGCGAAGCACATGTAACGACAGCTAAGCGGCCTGAATGTAGCACTCGTGGAATTGGCAATTGTCTGGCACATGAGTCCACGTGAACCGAGGCTTTAACCCGTCTGCTGATAAGGCAATGAGCTGCAGCTGTGTCAGCGGGGAAGCGTCCTCCTCCAACCAGCCCCGCCCAACCTGAAAATGAAATGCACAGCCAGCCGAACACACAGGGAAAAACAGCAGGGATCCAAAACACACAGTGAACTCGTCCATAATCACCACAGAATCATGTTAAAAAGTTTTTTGTCCATGATCTGAGAAAAGAACATAATTTACTGGACTCACCACTGAAAATATTGGAATTGTCTGGTTAATTAAGTGCCAATACTGTAATTTTAAAATCATAATCATAGAATTTGTGCTGACTAACATTTTTTTTTTTTTTTTTTTACTGAGGTGCATTTTATCACTTTAGTTTTTAAATGCGCTTGTTATCACTGTAACTTTTAGGGGCCTGAAAACAAATGTTCTTTTTTTATTTTTTAAAAACAGTTTCCTAACAGCTTCAAAATTTCAGCTCAGAATGTCATGTATGTACACGTGTATGTCAGAGTTGTGCTCATAGCTTGTCATGTAGGAAATGGCAGATTTATCATGTGAAAACAAGTTTGCAGGGGCTTTGAAACATGACTCGAGATTCTATGTTAGTGATTAAACTACGGCAGGCAAAAACGGGAGGATATGTAGCACAATTATCTGCTTTATACACACAGTCCTCATTTAGTAGTGTAGCTACAGCTTGCTGTGTCATTAAGGATTTCTAGAGTTTTCTTTCCTCAGCCGTGTGTTGGCAGCTGTGTGAGATGTGCCCACAGACGTTTCTCTCATAGTTCAATGTAATTAAGACAAATGTGCATTTAAATGGGATTAAGAAGGGTGTAGAGAGCATAGGTTTGACTCCTGTTTTTTTCTTTTGTTTTTGCATTGAAATTTTGTTTTATGAGTTCAAACTATTGGTTGCATAAACTGCTTGACATACATACTTATGGTGTGCAAACAGACTTTACTGAGGCTTAAGTTTTTGGATTTCTCCCATTTGAAGGTTTTCACACATACTTCCTAAAATATCACAAGAAACTGAGTAAAACATTAAATAAATAAAAGACCTGTATGCAAATCCACCAGCAGAATGTAGGATGCTGTCTGGTTTTTATTTTTAATCTTGAAACGTTACGTTTGTTAAACACTTTGTGCCTAACAATGAACCTACAGTACCACAGTGTAAGTAAGAGAGAGGTATCCATAGTTAATATTAAACAGTGTCAGTCTTCAAAACACACATTCATTGCATAATCACTAAATAAACAGGCACAAAGGGGACTCTGCTCCTCAAAACTGGCAGCATTATGAAACCAGTGCTTTTTAAAACAACTATAAAATCAGCTGGGTGGCTTTAGCGGCCTCATTTTCAGCCTGATACCACAGTGTGACAGAGTTCATAGAAACATCTGAACACTATCTGCAGACAGTACAGTAGCACATTTCAGAATACAGAGACATGTTTGCTGCATGTGTCATCGCCGTCCTCTGCTGGATGTCTGTCGGTCATTCAGCTCCTTTGGACTGTGAAAACTTGCTCCGGCCTTTGAATCAAGTGGGTCTTCCCTATTTAGAGGGCAAATGGGCTTTGATAGCAGGCAGTGTGAGTGATCCAGCGCACCTGGAGAAATTCAAGAGCAGAGACAGTGCCAGCATTATCTTTGGCAATCACAGCGATGCCTCCACAGTTTCCTTCATGCGCATCTTCAGTTTCGGTGACAGCTGTCAATATATGAAGTCCAACATCACACTGCAAAGCAACGGCTTCGCCTTTGATCAGTTCAACGTCACCGTGACTGTCCTTCAAACGTCTTGTCAAGACTGTGCAGTGATGCGCTTCAATGACGAATCAAAGAAACCTGTGCGTTTTTACTTGTTCAGCAGGACAAGGGAGGTGGAGCAGAAGGACATGGAGGAGTTCAAGGCCCAGACAGAGTGTCTGAACCTGTCTGAACCTGCATTGATGGATCCCACCAAGGAGCTTTGTCCGGAAGAGATTTCTATTGATGCAGCTGCTCAAACTGAAGAGAAGACAGATGGAGAAAAGGCCTAAGAGACTCCTGCTCATAACACATTCTCACATAGGGTAAATTAATGCAAATGGATTACCAGCAGGTGCTTTGTGCAAATTCTAAATTGGGCTGTTTGTTTTTACAAATTGTTCAGTTAATGATGGACGTGCAGTGAATTACAGTCAGTAAAAGATGCTGTATTTAAACCTTCAGACTGCCGACACATGGCTTAACTGGACTAATTTAGGTAAAGTATTTCTTGTCTTTATGGCTGTCATTAAAGCAATCCATATTGCTGATGTAATGCAGAAATAATCAAACTTGCTTTATATGAGAGAGATCAAATATTTTACTAATGTGTGAGACAGTGTAAAAATGTGTGAGACACACTGTAAAAATAGAATGAACATGACAGAAACATTACATGTGATCAGATACATACATTTAAAACCACAGAACTTGGCTTTTGCTGCAATCATTTAATTAGTTTTTTAAATGTTTAATTAACTGATTAACAGATTTGTTTTGTAGGTTTCACTCAGAAATGCATATGTTTCTCATTTTCATTTGGATTTACAAATTGCTTTTTAATAAAGTCTTTTAATTTCTGTCACACCACAATGTGTTGTTGCATTTGTTTCCAACCTCAGTTGTACAGTAATAATAAAACTTTAAGATGTAACTATAGCAAGCACACAATAGTGAGGGAAAACAGAAATCAGTGAAACAGTGCATTCATATTTGCAATTTCTGCAGGAATTTCCCTGCCAGCAGTTTTAAAATGTATATTCTTTTGTAATCCAGGTTTCGCAATATGACAAAGTAATGAAATGCAGTTGTCAAATTGACAGACTCTGGACTTTAAAAGTAAATTATCATTATATACCAAGTTGTTTCATGTGCTATGTGAGCAGAGCAGGAGAATATAAATGACAGCTCAAGTTTATAGTTATTTTGGTGACATTTTCCAGCACTGATAGAAAATGACTTTGGATAATTGATGTTTTTGAAAGACTATTTTTCTTCCTTTGTTTAGCTTGAATGTATATTATGAAGAATTTATCAGCGTTTTTTGAAGTCTGCTTTTCATTCCAGGACCCACAAATTATTGGATGAGGTTTTACCTCTGATCAGAACAAAGAAAAAAAAATTTCTGGGTTGTCTTTATTTTTATGTCTATAAATGAGTTTAAAAGAAAATGACAGATAATTTCCAAGCAAATAAAGGTGGACTCTGCTCCCTCACTTTTCTAGTATTGTGAAACTAGACAGCAACTATAAACTCAGACAAGCTTTTTTAGCAGAAGCTTTTCAGCCACACACAACAGTACAACTGAGTTTTTGTAGAGAAACATGTTTTTAGCTCAGAGAGACATGTTTGCTTTGTGCGCCATCACTCTCTTCTGGTTGACGTCTGCAGTCCATTCAGCTCCTCTGGCCTGTGAAGATTTGATTCAGCCTTTGGATCAAGTGAATCCTCATCATTTGGAGGGCAGATGGGTTTTACTGGCAGGCAGCCTGAGCGATCCAGCTCACCTGGAGTTCTTCAAACGTAGGGACAGCTCCAGCATCTACTTCTCCACTGTTAACGCGACCTCCAATGTTTTCTTCTCACCCAACTTTCTTTTTGAAGGAAACTGCCACAATCAGATTTTAAGTATCTCACAGCATCCGCCTGTTTGATGCATGAGATCAGATGAACCTTACTGTGGTCTTCCGACACGCGGTCTTCCGACACGCCCTGTCTGGTGATGCGCTACGACAACGAGTCAAAGAAAGTGGTGCGTTTGCTTGTGTTCAGCAGGAGACAAGAGGCAGAGCAGAAGGAGCTGGAGAAATTCAGAGCTCAGGATGGATCTGAACAAGGAGCTTTGTCAAGAAAAGAAAGTTCAGACTGAGCAAGGACAAGAGGTCTGACATGCTTTACTTTCTGTGGATTTATGATATTTAATCAAATTGTGTAAATACTGTGAATTAAAGTACACCAACTTTGGATGCTTTTTCAAGTGGGATGTCTCATTTCAAAAACATGATCAGTGATCAGTTGAGCAGTTGTTAAAATTTCCCTTGACAAAATCAGAGCAAAACCTCTTTTGTGATTCTTGACTAGTTAGCAGATCACTGAAATTTAAAAACAGCTGTATCATTGTCAAGTTAAGGTTTAGAGTTTGAATGTATTCCTTCAAGATATGAAAACAGATTCTAGCACTTCCTAAATCTTTCCACATCTGTGTATTGTTTGAAACAAAGTTATAAAAAAAAGAAAAAATTGTTTTACAGTCCTTCAAAGGTGGGGGATTTGGGAAAGACATATGAAATATAGATGTAACTGATTAGTAAATTAGTTCCAAAAATCAATTTTTCCAAAGAAGTTACTCAGTTTAATGTGACATTTGGCAAGTAAAGTAAGTGATCTGCCCTTGAATGTGTATTAAGGATGATTCAGCGCAGTGGGATGTTTGCCATTCTTGACACTGGTGTTCAGCATAGTGTAAAGAATGTATTAATAATAACCCCAACTAAAGATGAAATAACTGGTAGGTAAATTCATCACTTTGATCACTCAAACAGAAAAGCAACAATTTTCATCAATTTGGTAAATCATTCTCATATCAAAAATGCCCTGGAATTCAGCATGTACATATTCTGTAATATATCTTTTTTTGCCGTGTTTTAATGTTTTTTTTTTATTTATTTTTTACGTTTTTTTAGTTTTTCTTAAATGATAAACGATGAATCAGTTTGGACTGCCAGTCAGAAAAATTAAGTTGAAGATAGCTTTAAGTAAACTGAGCAGAAAATGCACACTTGATAAGTTGTAAATCTAAATAATACACTTGCTGCTCTGTGTACCTGGTAACTCCAAAACAGGAAAGACCAGTGCAAATGTTGATCATTTCTAATATATTCAAACTTTCTTTCGTTGCAAAATATTGGGTCGTACATATGGGTAATGGATGATGGATTTTTACTGATACCTCTGTAATGCTGAAGGTCTTTAAATAAAAGTGGAACTACAAGCATCAATCTCAGTGAGACACAAAAATGAGAATGAAGACGCAATGAGAAGACTTCTAGTGTTTTCTGTCACTCTCCTCTGGTTGATGTCTGTGGGCTGGTCAGCTCCTCCGGCCTGTGAAGTCTTGGATAGGTCTTTAGATCAGCTGGATTCCCATCAGTTGGAGGGAAGATGGACTTCTGTTGCAATCAGCGGCACTCTCCTGCTAGCACCGGGGGAATTCAAAGTCAGCATGACCGCTTATTTTTCCAATTCCAGTGAACCTTCTATCCATTCCTACACCCAGGTCAACTGGTTAGATGGCCAGTGTTATCATAAATCCTACACTTACACAATAGTAAACGGCACTTTTACTTCTAAACTGGTCAATTTCTACAACCTGAACAGGGCCTTCCTCTATTCATCCTGTTCGGACTGCTTGGTGACCTGCATGGTTGTGGAGAGGGACAAAAGGGAAACAATAGACTTGTACCTGCTAAGCAAAAGGAGGGAGTTGGAGCAGAAGGAGATGGAAGAGTTTGTCACGCCGGCGGAGTGTTTGAAACTTCATCCGCCTGTCTTCATGAATCATACCGCAGGAGTTTGGTCAAGAACCGCAGGAAACCGGAGCTCCAGCAGCTCAAACCAGCTGCACTTGTAATGTAAAAAACTTGAATGTAAAACTAAATTGAACATATGACTCCAAAGAGATTTATCAATTTTAGGTTGTATATATTTGACAAAAATTGAATGTTTATCACTGCAGGGTGGCGCAGTTGGTAGCACTGTTGCCTCGCAGCAAGAAGGTTGCTGGTTTGCGTCCCGGTGAAGAAATTGTAACTCTCTATAGTACTGTATCCCTAACATTTTTTTTTTTTTTTTTAAATTAGGTGGTTTAAGCCTTTTACTTGTTTGCGACTTTGATATCCAAAAACTTCCCATATCCTTGTCAGAGTTCCATA
>NW_007577734.1:508013-512171 GCF_000690725.1 Stegastes partitus | reverse complement strand
TGAGAGCTGAGGACTCCCCGCCCACATTCACCGGCTTCTGCTGTGTTTACCAACGCTGCTGCTAACAACGTTAGCCTCCAGAAGTGCAGCTAAACGCTACATGTGAGTGTTAAAGTGGTCTCAGTAACTGGTTGTTTTTTGTCCACATCTGGGCGATGTTACATATAAAGCAGCTACCTGCGTTACTGGAGCTGAAGCTACTGTAAGTTAACATCAGACTGGAGCCTCTGACAGGGAAACAGGGGCTGTGTCCGAAATCACCCACTCATTCCCTACTCCCTACTCCCTATATAGTGATCACTGTATAGTGCACTATGTAGTGCACTATACAGGGAGCACCTCAGCAAAGTAATAATTCGGACACTACTCGAATTACGTTGCTCACTAGCCGCGATTTGTGCCGCAACAGCGTAGCACAAACACATCAAATTCACTGTTTATTGCGTAGCTAAGAAATCAAATTAAATCAAGTTTATTTTCATTTTGCTGTACATACCAGATGGGAGAGCGTTTCTTCAGGATCCAGTAACTTAAAGCAATTTAAATAACGTGGTGTAGTATGTCCAAATCACAACTGAGCCCGGCAATTTTAGCGACGTTCACTGTCCGGGTAAAATACAATTTAACAAAACAAATGGGAATTTTTCGTGCTCTCGTTCGTCTAGTTTCCATTTCCTTTCACACAATGCATGACAGTCCATATTGCTCAGTTAGTGACCATCAGCTGTACACTACTTTTCACGGTGCATTGTGGGATATTTTGAATGCACTATATAGGGTGTAGCATTTGTAACTTAACATTCGGACACCCCTACAAAATGGCGTACACCCTATATAGTGCACTGTATAGGGCATAGGGAGTGATTTCGGACACAGCCAGGATCTGACATCCTGTTTAAAAGTGGTTCTGTAAATCTTAGGTTACGTTTCCTGACTAGTTAACAGTGATGATCAGGTCTGTCAGCGTCATAAATGAGCTACCTGTTGTCTGTGACTAGTTTCCTGTAGGTCACAGCTGATCAGTCATAACAATAATGATCACGATAACGTGATTACAGTCTGTTAACTGCTGCAGTCTCATGGCACAGGAATGGTCAGCAGATAGAAACTAAACCAAGCTAAAGTTACACCGCAGAACACTGATAAGTGTTAATTTCTTAGGTCATGTCTCTATTCTCTGGTTTTTAACAGCTTCTGTTGATTTCACTGATACAAACATCAGCTGAAATGATTCCTTCTCTTCCAGAAACAGTGAAGCTACTGAGGTCTGATCACCATGACATGAGCATCACCCTGAACCTCAGAGCTCAGTCACAGTTACTGTTATTTCATGTAAATCAGTCCAGCAGACTGTTTCTCTACGACAGTGTTTTATCAGATAACTGAGGAGCTCATGTAATCAGTGCTGGTTTTACTTTTTCTCCACTAATCACATTATCATACTTTGGAAGAAAAAGAATAAACTTTATTGTCCTTCGAAGGCAGTAAAATGTTCTTTGGCCTCATCCAGGGAAACAAACATTTCCTTAAGATTAAAAAACATGTTACAAACATCCTACTTTCTATTGTGCTACAGTCATATCCTGCTGTGTTCACTCTCATATTTAATGTTTCAGCAGTTGGAATGAAAGAACCTTGTAGATCTTTGTCTCACTGATTGTGTCTTTTTCTTTCAGCCATGATGTGGATCATTGGGAACACCTACGTCTGATGTGATCTAAGATCTACAGAGAACATGAACATTCAGCTAAGGTTGTCTGTGGTGAAGAGTCTTCTCTCCTTCTTCATCCCTGTGAGGAAGAGCAGCACTGATGTCCTCCTCAATTCCAGTAATAACAATAATGTTGAGCTTAGTTTCAGCTCCCTCTTTTCATAAAGCACACGTATCTTATGACTGTTAAGTATTTACACTCCACTCATTTATTCACACATTTATTTCATCCATCTATCACACACTTTGACACATCTTTCCAGTTCAGAATTGTTAAATGTAGTTTTTAAATGTGAAATAAAGGTACTAATGAAGCTCTTGTCCTGAATGTGTTGATGTTTCAATGCTGCATATCTGCTATAATGACAGCAGCATGTTCTCCGTATTGTAATGATGCAACAATAGCAGAGATGAAGTTAAAGGCGAAAAATGAACCTCTGAATACCGAGAACAGAGAATAACAAACAACCGGTCTGTCCTTCTGTAAGGGAAAGCTGAACTGGAAGTGGTTCACTGGGGATGATGTCCATTCAGTCTCCTTCACAACCAAATGAACGGCTCCAGATGAGGTTTTCCTTCTGTTGGCTTCACTCAGAAGATTTTCAGTGGACATGAGACACACCTGAGGTGAAAACAGACATCACAGCATCAGCAACAACAGCAGAGGTTCATTTAAATTAACCCTGGAAACGTTTCCTATTTCATGTATAGTTTAGAAAGCACCTAAAGAAAGAAAGGCCTGTAGCTGCTTCACACTTAGGAAAGAAGATATTATTTTTCTTCAGCCTCTCTGTGCTGTCTTTTAAATGTGATATTTAACTGTAGTGTCAGACACTACTTTGGTATTATTCTGGGTGTTTATTCTTCCATCTGCACTGCAGTAAGAAGAACTACAACATGTGCATCAGTCATTAAACAACCGACTGTCCAACAAGGCATTAAAGATCAGAGTGTAGATGAACAGTTTTATCCAGTTAAACANTTTTTTTTTTTTTTTTAAATTAGGTGGTTTAAGCCTTTTACTTGTTTGCGACTTTGATATCCAAAAACTTCCCATATCCTTGTCAGAGTTCCATAAACAAATTTTGCTTTACTGGAAAATGTTATACGTTCATAACTTCTCTCCACACACAACTGTAATTTGGAACAACAGATATGTCCTACATTGCAACAAATCTTTATTTTACAAAAAATATTTGGTCAGTCTTTCACCCGATGGACAATAGAGTAAATCTTTTAAATTCCGAGCAATTTTGTTTTAAATACAACTTTTACACCTCTCATTTAGACTTCTTATGTTTACGTAATGCACTGCCTAAAGAATTTATTTTTCTATCCAAAAACTCTTTAGTCAACCAAATTATAACTGAAACACATTTACACACTCCCGAGATACATGGGTTGCCAATCTGTAACAAAAAATGGAACTACTATTTATTAGAAAATGTTTAAACAATGAATTATTTCCTGGACTTCAAAATAAAAACGGCATGCTATCCAAATTCGACAAAAAGACTACAACGAAACTCAGAACGATGTATTTATCATTTCCAGTTGCTCCCAAAGTGAAAGAAACACACTTCAAAATTATGAACGATATCTATCCATCCAAAGAATTATTAAGAATATGCTTCAATATTCAGGAAAATAACTGTACTTTCTGTAATACAAATATAGAAACTACTGACCATTTATTTTTTGATGTATCATTGTTCAAAATTTTACAATTTTTAGACTTGTATGAATGGGTAAAATCCTATTTTCCGTCAACACCTGTCAATTTCTCAAGAGATGATGTAACATTTGGTATTCTGGTAAATAACAAAAAAGACAAACTCTGTCTTAATGTAATTCTATGTATTGCTAAATTCTGTATTCACAAATGTAAATGTCAAAGATGTTCCCCTACTATTTCCTTCTTCAAAAATGATCTTAAATTGTATTTGAAATCTTTGGACCGAATGGAAAAAACAAATGCTGTCAAATTGCAATCCTACTTTACTGAATATCTCCCAGACGAAGAACTGATGTAATTCTCCCATAGATTTTGAACTCCTTCCCTTGCATACTCTACTCCCACTTATTTTTGTTTACATTGACATCAAAGAAGCCATGTTTGTTAAAATGCACTTGTTTTTCAATTTTAAAAAAAGAAAAACAAACAAACAAAAATGAAGACAGGGGCTGTGTCCAAAATCACTCCCTATGCCCTATATAGTGCACTATATAGGGTGCACGCCATTTTGTAGGGGTGTCCAAATGTTAAGTTACAAATGTTACACCCTATATAGTGCACTCAAAATATCCTACAATGCACCGTAAAAAGTAGTGTACAGCCGATGGTCACTAACCAACAATATGAACCGTCATGCATTGGGCTAAAGGAAATGGAAATGGAGATGAACGAGAGCACGGAAAAATTGGGAATTGGGAATTGGGAATGAGTG
>NW_007577734.1:494263-502573 GCF_000690725.1 Stegastes partitus | reverse complement strand
TTTTGTACATTCCATATTGTACAAGTACGTTCTGACCAGGAACCTTTTCCAGATCATGTTTATTTTGTTAGATCTATTTAATCAGGTTAGGTCTATATTTTACAATGTGAGTACAAGTAAAGAACATTTCCCGAGAAATTGCTTTCGGCTACATCTCCGAATAACGCAGTAATTTTTCCAGGATCTAATCAACTGTTTCTTAAGCTATTCGGTTTGTAGTCTCCTCACTTCTGTTATCCTTTCTCCCTCCGTCTTTTGTTCTGTGTGTCTCATTTGGGCCACCACGGAGAGAATTAAAGGGGAGGAGCCATTAAAGGCGAAGTGTCCATAGAGTTTGCTGACTGCATTCTTTTTCCTAATCCCTATTAATCCATCCATCCATCCATCTTCTTCCGCTTTATCCGGAGTCGGGTCGCAGAGGCAGCAGCCTTAGCAAACTGACTTCCCGATCCGCACACACCTCCTCCAGCTCTTCCGGGGGGACCCCAAGGCATTCCCAGGCCAGTCAAGAGACATAATCCCTCCAGCGTGTCCTGAGTCTTCCCTGAGGCCTCCTCCCGGTGGGACATGCCCGAAACACCTCCTCAGGGAGGTATCCAGGAGGCATCAAAAAAAAGATGCCCGAGCCACCTCAGCTGGCTCCTTTCGACATGGAGGAGCAGCGGCTCTACTCCGAGCTCCTCCCGTGTGACTGAGCTCCTCACCCTATCTCTAAGGGAGCGCCCAGCCACCCTGCGGAGGAAACTCATATTCCTTCCACCGCCCGACGACCTCCTCAGTCGAGATCAGGAGGTCCCCACCCGCACTGTAGACAGTGTTGGTGGAGAGCTGCTTTCCCCTCCTGAGGTGGCGGACGGTTTGCCAGAATTTCTTTGAGACCGGCCGATAGTCTTCCTCCATGGCCTCCCCACACTCCTCCCAGACCTGAGTTTTTGCCTCTGCAACCACACGAGCCACCGCACGCTTGGCCTGCCGGTACCTGTCAGCTGCCTCAGAAGTCCCACAAGCCAAAAATGACAGGTAGGACTCCCTCTTCAGCTTGACGGCATCCCTTACTTCCGACTGCCACCACCGGGTTTGGGGATTTCAACAGGCACCAGAGACCTTACGACCATAGCTGCAAGCGCCCGCAGCGACAATGGAGGAGAACATGGACCATTCGGCCTCCATGTCTCCAACTTCCCTCGGAATGTGGGAGGAGCTCTCCCAGAGATGGAAGTTGAAAACCCTGCTGACAGAGGGTTCCGCCAGACGTTCCCAACAGACCCTCACGATACGCTTAGGTCTGCCAGGTCTGACCAGCTTCTTCCCCTGCCAGCGGATCCAACTCACCACCAGGTGGTGATCGGTGGACAGCTCTGTCCCTCTCTTTACCCGAGTGTCCAAGACACGCAGCTGGAGGTCTGATGATACAACTACAAAGTCGATCATTGACCTCTGGCCTAGGGTGTCCTGGTGCCACATGCACATATGGACACCCTTGTGCTTGAACATGGTGTTCGTGATGGACAAGCTGTGACTAGCACAGAAGTCCAACAACAGAAGACCACTTGGGTTCAGATCGGGGAGGCCGTTCCTCCCGATCACCCCTCTCAGGTCTCACTGTCGTTGCTCACATGGGTGTTGAAGTCCCCCAGTAGAACAAAGGAGTCCCCAGGCGGGGCACTATCTAATACTCCTCCCAGGGACTCCAAGAAGGTCGGGTACTCTGCACTGCTGTTGGGCCCGTAGGCTGAAACAACAGTGAGAGACCTGTCCCCAACCCAAAAGCGTAGGGACACGACCCTCTTGTTCACTGGGGTGAACTCCAACACGTGGCAGCTGAACTGGGGGGCAATGAGCAGGCCCACTCCAGCCCGCCGCCTCTCCCCGTGGGCAACGCCAGAGAAATGGAGCGTCCAGCCTATCTCAAGGAGTTGGGTTCCAGAGCGTGGAGGTTAGGCCGACTATGTCTAGCCGATATCACTCAACCTTCTGCACAAGCTCAGGCTCCTTCCCCTCCAGCAAGGTGACATTCCATGTCATGAAAACCAGAGGCTGTGTATGCAGACCAGGCCGTTTATGTAGTGCATATCTGCACTGTGTTGTGTGCAGAGAAATGGTCTTTTGCCTCATATTCCTCCAAATAGGAATACTAAATGTATGTATTACTGAGAATATTTTTCCCCCAGCTCAACATCCATTATCAAATTTGTTCCCCCTATTGTACTTTGTTGTAATTATGCTGACATATCCCAAATAAAATAGAGAAAAAGTAAAAGCAGTAAAGTTATTTTTGTCAGACTTGTCAGTAATATCAGCTTCAACTGTTGCATTCAAGAACACTTTGATATTGTGAGCAATTTGCATATTTTCTTGTGTTTCTTGCCAAGAGTTTCTCATAAGAAACCGTTGTCCCATTTTTAAGGTAAATATTAGGAAGGTTGCTGTAGCTTAGTTAGTTTAAAAACAGAGGGAAACAACCAGTTTACCTCTGTCCAGTGAAAAGAAAAATAGAATACCAGCACCTCTAAAGCTCACCAAATAACACGTGATATTGTAATGGTTTAATCTGCACAAAAACTAATATATAAAAGCAAATGACTACTTCATAGAGGGATATGTGCCGGAGTGTCTCAGCACTGATCATGCCAACTAGTGGACACTCCAGGGTGGAGAAAAAGTTAGTGTAGCCCATAACCCATCTGTTAAAACACCAAGAAGTCACTTTAAAACTTGAGATTTTGTGTGAATTCAACCAATAAGAAACACAATGTGTGTGATAAGATTTGGATGTGCTGTTATGTGGATTTTGTGACCTTTGGCCACCCTCAGGTTACCTGTTTCCAGTATGGGTAAAGATACAAGTTGATACCGCTTTAAATTGCAAATTAGTTATTATTTAGTTACACGCTGAATTCTAATTGCAAAGATTCAGTGCGCAGCTGTCTGTAAGCCATCCGTACCTACAGTCGTCCTCAAATTTATTCATACCCTCCCATTAAAGAAGGAAAAAAACAGCTGTCACTGAAATAAGTTGAGATTGACAAAATTAGTAATAAATCAAAATTTTATGAAAATCATGACATTGCTTTTGAAATGTGGTTCAACCAAAATATTTTTTTAAAAACCAAAACAACCCCCCAAAAAACACAACAACAACAAAACAAGCAAACAAGCATGATGGGACCCGTAAACTAATATTTTGTTGAACAATCCTTTGAGGCAATCACTGCAATCAAGTGTTTTCGGCAAGTCTCAATCAGACTTCTGCACCTGTTGACAGGTATTTTGATTTTGGTTCACTGCTCATAAGCAAAGGGCTCTAATTTGTCCGGGACAGTTTTGTTTGTGTGTTTGTTTTTAAATTATTCTTTTCAACCACAATTCAAAAGAAATGTCTTATTTCACTAAATTATAATTTATCTTTTTTCTTTTTTTTTTATCATTACTTTTTTCGGTTTCTTGTTATTTGAGTGACAATTGTGAATTTTGCCTTTTCCTGAATGGAAGGGTATGAATAAATTTGAGAACGACTGTAAATGCCAGTGAAATGAATAAATTTGAGGACGACTGTAAATGCTAGTGGTGTAAGGTAAGTCGTAAGTACATTTAAACAAGTACAGTTTTTAGTTACTTTTCATGAATATTGCTTCACAACGATACTTGCTTGTTCTGACCCTTTAATCCACTCTCTCTATCTGACAGCTATTATCACCAGTTACTTAACAGTTCTCGCCAGGGAGCATTTGATGAGTTGAGAAAAAATTCAATACAGTGTTAAAGATTAAAGTAGCAGTTCAAACATTTTTGCCTTGAAACATTTTTACACAACATCAGGGTGTGTGTTTCGGGCCTCCTGTCATGTTTCAGATCTCCATCAGAACGACATTTCATCTTTAAACCTCTCGGATTGTTTTATTTACAAAAAATCTTTTGTGGCCCAATTTTCCAATATTTGAAACAAATACAAGCAAAGATTAGAGAAAAATCTGAAAAATGTATTCTTTTCAGGCCAATTAAATTTGTTACGACACCCCGAGATGTGTCTAGTGATGCTTTGGAGGTGGTTTAGGAAACATCAGACAACCTAATTGTATATAAAGCAGTGAAATGCTGCAGACATATTGTTGCATCACTATTAATAATTTAATAGTAGCAGACAGATTCATGTATCAGTCGCAGGAGACATTTTATTGAGGTAAAGGTAAAGTACTTTTAGTTTGAAACTATAAGTACATTTTTATGAGTATGCTTTTGTAATTAAATAAAAGTATTTAAAAGCAGGGCTTTTACTTATAATGGAGTTTTTTTTTTTTGTTTTTTTTTTATTGTACGAGAAAATTCACTTGAAAGATCTGAGTGCTTCTTCCAACGCTGCTGAATGCCTGCAGTGATACACATCAGCAAGTTCTTTTTTCCCTGGACAACATGATTAAAGTATGCTGGGAATCAATCACATGACTCCCTTCTCCATCTGGTGCTTATTCACTAGCATAGTGCAGTAAATAGCACACAGTAAAATCATTACAACATCCAGAGCATGATCCAGGAACAGGCTTTAAGTTTCTGCATGTCCTTAAAAGGACTTTCATGGGACAAAAATAGCCCGCAGCACCAGAAACCTTTCATTGTAGCATCCCGGCTGAATGATGGTCGTGGGCCTTGACTGATGGTTCATAGTGTTTTTATTTCAGTGAACCTTATTCACTCATTAACTCACCGTAAGAGCTACAAATGAAAACAAAAACATTACAATCTCCTTTTCGACCAATAAACTTATCAAATCATAGCCCTTTGATAATCTATACAAACCAAAATCATGTAATTTTTAGCTATTATAGTCCAAGTGCACTCATAGAAATCACCCTTTTATGACTTATTTTAATTCACTGACAATCTCAGATAAAGAGCTATATGCAATTAGTTTTAACTTAAATTCTGATTTTAACATATCATTTTTGTATCAAATAAGCAGCTTTAATGCACAAATTCTATCAAAGAAAAGACGAGGCACACAATTACGTTCTTTAGAGAAATGAACACACTTATGAATTAACCACGGACTGACGAAGTAGCTCAGCCAATGTTGATTAGCATTTACGCTAGTGTAACCAAGTAGAGAAAATGACTTTTTCTCTTCCTTTTATTTGTAGAATATTGTATTGTTTTTGCGTATCTCCTGCCTCCAGCTATTTCATTCTGCACTCATCCCAGTTTTCATTGTACTCCTGCCGAACCTAGTAACTGGTCCACATGTTTACACATTCATAACCTACTTAACGTTAGTCAGGGGTTACAATAAGTTTTGGCGAGCCAGCCAGGAGCCCTTTAGTTTTTCCTCTGAAGTTATCTCAGCCTGTGACATACTAAACATGGAAGTTGTTGAGCGGGAATCGATTAAAGTCCCAAATGCGGTGATTGTGAGTGAAATCGCTGGAGATGAACAAATTCATGAGGTGACTGAATTCTTGAAACGATATGGGTCAATTTCCAGAATTTTACCAGTCACTGATCGTGACTCTGATCTTTTCCAAAGTATGTCATGTGTCTGACAGTGGAGCTAGCTATAAGATACAATCTCTTGCTAGTGCTTACACACAGTTTGTTGGAAATGATAAAACCAAGACATATCTCACTGAGATTAAATACCTAGCCAAGATGAGTGGCAGGGATTTTGCCGACATCTTAAAAGACATGATGTCACAGATATCTGAGTCAATCGTTGAACCTGAAAATGACCCATCGGAGCCAACTGACTTACCTGAGAACTCACCTGAGTCTTCTGTGGGCAACCCTCAGACATCAGCCAATACTCATGCACGATCAGGGAGCCAGTTAAACCAAGCTCAAGCAGTGCCCACTATGTCTGCACACGATTTAAACCCTCCAGAAGTGCAACGTGTGGTCGTTGAGCACATTGTGAAAAGAGAAGATCCTGGGCTACAGTTTTCACAAAACCTCAGAGTGTTTTCTGGCAAAGACCCCCAACCAACTTATGAGCCAGACTACGATACTTGGCGCTCCAGTGTCGAGCTAATCATGGCTGATTCTTCCATGTCCAAGCTGCAACAGTCACGAAAGATCATTGAGTCTCTCCTACCCCCTGCAGCTGATGTCGTCAAGCACTAGATTATCAACAGCTCACCTTCAGAATACCTTCAGCTTTTGGATTCTGCTTATGGGACAGTTCAAGATGGCGGAGAACTTTCTGCCAAGTTCCTTGACACTTTCCAAAACATAGGTCAGTATACTGTTCTCACTACGTGTTGTATACGCCCAGTATGTTAACGTAGATTAACAGCAAGCCAAACTCGATTTTACGAGCCAGGATCAGAGCGCCTTGCTCCCTTTATTCAAGATGACTCATGAAATTACGAGTGAAATGCCATTGCTTTCTGGAGCATGAGAAGGTTTGAGGAGAGAGGACGGATTTCACCCGTCTGCATCAACTACGCAGCTTCTTATCAGCAGTTTACGACAATTTACAGCAATGCGCTGCGGCTTCCACAAAAAGCACCTTCAAAATAAAATACTAAAATGCTGCAATAAAGTGTTCTTACTTCTAATCTTTTTTAACTGTTTAAGAACTATGAATTAACATTATAAAATAACTTGAATAACTGCAGGGCAGCACACTCCCCACCTGGCATTACCATGCCACTACATATACACCTTACTCAGTTCTGTTCAGTCTCAAGGAGAAGGATGACCTCGGAGATGGGGCGCAAGAAAGTCTTTGAGTTGCCCTGAGATGATGTCCTCACTTCAATCTTGCGCACCTTCCCGTCGCTGCTGGGAAATGTTGCCGTGACCACAGCCAGTGGCCACTCGTTACGGATGGCTTGGGCTTGCTTCAGCAGAATAACATCCCCAGGTTGCAAGTTGCGGCAGGACATGTGCCACTTCCGTCTTGAGTTAAGAGTGCTGATGTACTCATTCTTCCAGCGGCTCCAGAACTCGTTGGCAAGGACTTGTACCTGTTTCCACTGGTTCTTAAGCAAGTCTTTTCCAGTGAACTGTCCTGGTGGAGGAGGTCCAGGTGGCTTCTGGGTTAGAAGCATTGCAGGTGAAAGCAGGAATGGTGATGAGGGGTCAGATGAAACTGGTACTAGCGGTCTGGCGTTGATTATGGATGACACTTCGGCCATTAAAGTGCACAACACCTCATGTGTCAGGCGAGTGTGCTTGTTTTGAAGAAGCATAGAGTCCAGTATCTTTCGGGTGACACCAATCATCCTCTCCCAGACACCCCCCATGTGAGATGCATATGGGGGGTTAAACTTCCATGTACAGCCATTGCTGTGGAGAAAGGCTAGGACACTTGACCCTTTTTCGTCAGGCTGAGCCATCCCAAGTTCTGAGCTAGCAGCAACAAAGTTGGTCCCTCTGTCTGACCAGAGTTGCTTTGCTGGTTCTCTGATCGCGAAAAATCTCCTTAAGGCGTTTACACAGCTGCTGGTGTCCATTGACTCGATGACCTCAATGTGGACGCCTCTAGTACTCATACAGGTAAACAGTATGGCCCACCGTTTACTCTCAGCTGCACCACCCCTTGTGCGACGAGTGACAACTGTCCATGGACCAAACACATCTAGTCCAACGAAGGAAAAGGGAGATGATGCGTCAAGCCGTTCAGGGGGTAGGTCAGCCATTTTTTGAAGTTGTTGTTTACCTCTAAGCTTACGGCAGGTCACGCAGTGGTGTATGATGGACGTAATCAGTCTCTTGCCAGTGATGATCCAGAAGCCAGCAGCTCTGACGGCTCCTTCAGTGAGCTGTCGTCCTTGATGCTTCACTTTCTCGTGATAGTGTCTGACTAACAGCTTAGTGACATGATGTTGGCTCGGAAGAATGGCTGGATTCTTGACTTCCGACTTGAGTGAAGTTTGTCTGAGGCGACCTCCAACTCTTATGAGACCATCATCCATGTAGGGATCGAGGTTCAGGATTTTGCTTGAACTGGAGACTTCTTTGTTTGTCTGAAGTGATGCATACTCATCAGGATAAGCCTCTCTTTGAACAATCTCAAGGATGACCTTTGTAGCTGCTCCGAGATCCTCTGGTGTGCGTGGCTTGGTACAGTAATGCCATCCTTTGCATACTTGAGCTGATGAGTCACTGGCGTTTGCCAACTTGTGAGAACGTGCTTGATGCATAAGGAAGGAGATGGCTCTGAGCAAGGAGGTCCATGTTGAAAAGTTTTGAAAGTTCTTGGATGTAAGTCTTTGGTTCTCAATGTGGGTGGCGAGTGTGGTGATCTTTCTGACCTCAGTGTCATTCTCAGGATCAACTAGTTCAAATGGCTTATGTGTCTCCGACTCTGGAGGT
>NW_007577734.1:476263-491633 GCF_000690725.1 Stegastes partitus | reverse complement strand
CCTGAACATGTTTTCATCAGGTATGGCGTCAGACTGCTTTTTATGCCAAAATGTTCGAAGAACTCTGGACAAGCTAATGACCTGTTACTCTGATCGTCGAGTATGGCATATACCTTAATGGTATGTTCTGGCTGGTTCTGTGGAAAGACTCGGACTAGGCAGATTTTGGAGCAGGAACGGGCTGACTTGCCTTCACTGCAGATTGCTGTGCACCGTGCTGTCACTTCAGGTGAACCGCTGGCTTGTGGTTCTCTTTCAGGCTCAAGTGGTGTGGGAGGATGCAGTGATGGAGGTGAATGTGGGGACTGCGGAGAACCCGGATGCATTGCAGAGCAGTGTTTGTTGCTGTCACATTCATCACATTTAAGATCCACTTGACAGTTCTTAGCCACATGGGCTGGTGAGCAGCACAGGAAGCAGCGTCTGTTTTCCTTCAAGAGACTCTTCCTCTCTGTCAAAGGTTTTGCTCTGAATGCCCTGCATTTAGCTAGTGGGTGTGTTTTCTTATGAATAGGGCAAAAGCGTGTAAGATCATTATCCGTTGAGTTTATCTCTGCGGCTGCAGCAACTTCAGTTTTATGGACTGATACAGATGCTCTGTGTGTACTGGGTTTGAATGGGACTCTTTCACCTTTACTGTATGATTGGCTGCTGTGTGGTAGAGTGAAACTTGGGTCATTTCTGGCTTTAGCCTGCTCATAGATGAAGTCCACAAAAAAGGAGAAAGGTGGAAACACCACACCATGTTCTTTTTTGTACCGTGAACCAGTCAGAAGCCACTTGTCTTGTAAACTTGGAGGCAGTTTTTCAACTATAGGCTTTATACAGCGTGGTGTATCTAGATAAGCAAGGCCTGGGAGGTAGTTCTCATTTTTAGCTGCCAGGAGTTCCAAGAGCAAATCACTGAGCTCTCTCAACTTTGCATTGTCTCTGACTGAAAGACGTGGAAAGCTGTCCAACCTACCAAACAGGGCATTTTCCACAACTTCTGGTGTAGCATAACACTCTCTAAGTCTATCCCATGATGCTTGAAGTGCAGCTTGAGGATTGGTGGCGTAAGCGGCTCGAATCCTTTTAACGTGCTCTGACGATTCTTTGCCCAGCCATTTCACCAGAAGATCTAACTCTTCGCCAAATGTGAGTTCGAGGTCTTCTATAGCGTTTAGAAATGATGACTGCCATGATCTGTAACTTTCAGGAGTATCATCAAACTTAAAAAGGCCAGTAGTTACCAGTTCCCTACGAGCTAGAAATCTGGCGAAGTCAACCATAGGAGGGGGCTCAGCATAGCGAGAGGAGGTTGGATGATTCACCTTTTCTTGGTGTTTTGGTGTGCCAGAAGGATGAGGGTGACAGAGGGATGAGGGTGTTTCATGTTTTACTGGCAGGCTGGTGGTCTCTGATGGTCTGATTGCTGGGGGCTTGGATGGTGAGCTCACACCATTATTCACAAGTAGTGGCGGTTCAATGTTTGATTGTTCATCTGGAGAGCTGTGTACTGTTTGACTCTGTACATATTCTTCTGTTCTTTTCTGAACAACTTGAAAGGGGACTGAACTTCGTACACTCCTGAAACCATCATGGTCTTCGGCCACAGCAGCCTCTAAAACTTCAGCATTGGCGACAGCTGCTGCTGCTTCTTTTTCAATTTCAAGGACTTCTAGCTGTGCCTCCAGTCTAGCTCTTTCTTCTTTGAGCTCTAACTGTTTTTTGGCATAGGCAATTTTAGCTTTTGTAGCTTCAGCCGAAGCTCGAGCTCTAGCAGCTGCTTCAACTATTGAGGATTTACTGGAGGCTCAGGACCCAGATGACTTGGATGATACTGTATGATTGCGACTTGCCTCAGATTTAGCTTTTCCAACTGTTGCTTCAGTTTCCATTGTTGCATCTTGCACTGACATCTTTGCCTCTCGATTATTTTGGCGTTTCACTATACTGTTCTCACTACGTGTTGTATACGCCCAGTATGTTAACGTAGATTAACAGCAAGCCAAACTCGATTTTACGAGCCAGGATCAGAGCGCCTTGCTCCCTTTATTCAAGATGACTCATGAAATTACGAGTGAAATGCCATTGCTTTCTGGAGCATGAGAAGGTTTGAGGAGAGAGGACGGATTTCACCCGTCTGCATCAACTACGCAGCTTCTTATCAGCAGTTTACGACAATTTACAGCAATGCGCTGCGGCTTCCACAAAAAGCACCTTCAAAATAAAATACTAAAATGCTGCAATAAAGTGTTCTTACTTCTAATCTTTTTTAACTGTTTAAGAACTATGAATTAACATTATAAAATAACTTGAATAACTGCAGGGCAGCACAGTGAGAAGGCGTCATCATACTTACAGCGTCTTCAAGTAGCTTTAACTCATACTGTAAAACGTGGTGGTGCTTTAAGCAGTGATTTTGACAGACTTCTTATCACACAGTTTTGTCGAGGTTGTTGGGATGATTCCCTTTTAACTGCTCTCCAGTTGAAACAAAAAAGAACAAATCCTCCAACCTTTCCTGATCTACTTCTTTCGTTACGCGCAGAGGAAGACCAAAATGCAGCAAAAAACATGCGCATGAGACAACATTTGGGCAGCACGAAGCAAAAAGCAACCTCACATCTGCAAACTGTGAAATGCGGCTCAGAGGAAAATGGAGACAATGCCACCTTAAGCTCAATTAAAGAACTCTCAAGACAAGTCGCAGAGCTACAAAGTCAACTCGTAAAACTAACTGCAAAACTAAAAGCTCCGAACTCAAAAAGTGCACCCAGTAGAAAGCCAAAAGAGACAAGAAGACTGGATAAAGTGACCACAGAGAAAACAGTCAAAACTCAAAGTACGCCACCCAAACCGTGGTACTGCTTTCAATGTGGAGAGGATGGCCACATCAAGCCAAATTGTGAGAACGAACCAAATGCAGCTTTAGTTTCGGAAAAGCGCAAACTGTTGCAAACAAAAGAAATGGGAAGCTGAGAACCCCTCAGCTGCTGAACAGTTAAACTAAAGCCAGTCTCCATTGCGGGACAAATGGGGACTGTAGCCAGTCAAACATGTCCCACTAGCAACAAGCAACAAGCTAACCTTAAGCAGTCTGTCGCTAAGCCTCAAAGCTACAGGTGTCATGGCCCTGCAGCCTCGGCCCCTGCCCGGCGCTCTCTCTCTCTCTCGGGCTCTCTGGCGCTCTCTCTCTCTCTCTCTCTCTCTCTCTCTCTGCCGTCCCTGCATGCAGGCAGGTGTGCCTCTTCGCCAATCTGGTGATTGTTGCGTGGGGGTTGGTCCGCTCCAGCCGTCAAATCAATCCATGCACCGGTCCTGTCTCCGTTTCACTCCTGCCCCGGAAATCGGATTCACCACCTGCCTGCTCTGGTCCACCCGTCAGCCGGACACCAGCTCCGTCCACCTCTCCCTCCCGAAGCTCCCTGGCGTCCGCTCCCGGACCTCGGCAGCCGCTCCACCGCAGCCGCGGCAACGCCAGGCGCTCCGCTCCTCCACTCACCTCCCTGCTTCCCCTCTCCTCTCAGTCGGTCCCTGTCAGGTCAGATTCAACCAGCTTATCATCGTAACTCCACCAGTCCGTATGTCCCGCTAAGTCTTGTATTCCCGTTTGTCATCTTGTCCGTAAGTCTGTTCTCCTCGCCCCTGTATTTAGTTCGCCAGTCGGCGCTTGGCGCTAGCTCATTGTAGCTTTTGGTCCGCTAGCTTTTTAGTTCTTTTTATTTCTGTTTGCCTACCCCACCTGCCCGTGCGTAGAGCTAGCGTTTTCTCAGTTTGCTAGTCTTTTTGTTTTCAAGTCAGTCTCCTTATTTAACCCCTTTTGGTGTCCTCTTTTTGTTTCTCTTGTTTAGTCTAGTTTTGTTTGTTCAGTTTAGACATAGTTGCTGTTCCAGCAATCTCTCTTAGTTCTGTATTGGTTTCTGTATATACAAATAAATTATTTATTGTTAAACTGCCTGTCTGCCGTGTCTTGTTGCCTCGCGCATGAGCCTTCGAACCTCCCCGTAACAACAGGCTTCCTAAAGGGTTAATTGGCTCTAAATGCACAGCTGTAGTTGGCATTTCTGGGATTGATGTGAACTGTCTTCTTGGCTCTGGGTCCCAAGTGACTACTGTCACAGAGTCATTCTACAAACAGAACTTTCCTGAACAAGAACTTAACCCGCTCTATGACCTTTTAGAAGTAGAGGGTGCAGCAGGTCAGTCTGTCCCTTATTTAGGTTATATAGAGATGTGTGTTACCTTTCCAAAAGATTTTTTAGATACTGAGATTGACATACAAACCTGAGCTCTTGTTGTTCCAGACGCTCATCCAAATACTCAGACACCTGTGTTGGTGGGAACGAACACACTTGATGTTCTGTATGAGAAGTACTTAGACACGAAGACCTCTGAGTTCTTACCCAGTCCTTATGGATTTAGAGCGCTTTTGAAAACTCTTGAACTAAGACATACACAGAACCAAGATGGGAACATTGGGTTGGTTACCTTGGCAGGCAAGGCCACAGCTATGATCCCAGCAGGCCAAACTGTGGTTTTAGAGGGTTCTGCTAATGTTAACTGCACATCCACAGACACCTTTGCCTTAGTTGAACATTCCGTTCAGTCTTCCTTACCAGGTGGCCTTTGTGTTAAAACATGCTTGGTAACACTCCCTTCCCGATCTCCACACAAAGTGCCTGTAATGATTTCAAATGAAACAGAACTAGACATCACAATTCCATCCACATGTGTCATCGCTGAGCTTGGAGCCTTCCATTATATCCTGTCCCAGCACAATGTAACCAGTGCAAATGAGCCTACCACCGACAAGGCGACACTGAGTTTCAACTTTGGTGATTCACCGGTTCCACAGGAGTGGAAGGAGAGAATAACCAAGCAGCTCAATGACCTTCCAGAAGTGTTCGCTTTCCATGATCTCGACTTTGGTTGTACAAGCAAGGTGAAGCATTCTATCAAACTTGATGATCCGACTCCATTCAAGCACCGTGCACGCCCCATACACCCTCAAGACATTGAGGCCGTGCGTAAACACCTTCAGGAGCTGCTTGCTGCAGGTGTGATGAGAGAGTCCCAGTCACCCTACTCATCACCTATCGTTGTAGTAAGAAAGCGTAACAATGATGTGCATCTATGCATAGACTTTCGCAAACTTAATTTGCAAACAAGAAAAGACTCTTACGCTCTTCCAAATCTAGAAGAGACGTTCTCAGCCCTATCAGGATCCAAGTGGTTCACAGTCCTCGATCTTAAGTCCGGGTATTACCAGATTGAGGTAGAGGAAGAGGACAAAGAGAAGACCGCCTTTGTGACTCCACTAGGATTCTGGGAGTTCAACCGCATGCCGCAGGGCATAACCAACGCCCCAAGCACCTTCCAGCAGCTGATGGAGCGTTGTGTTGGCGATATGAACTTGCATGAGGTGTTAGTCTTTCTAGACGATCTCATAATCTTTTCGGACAGTTTGGAAGAACACGAACGACGACTCATGCGCGTGCTCCACCGTCTTAAAGAGTATGGGCTAAAGTTATCGCCGGAAAAATGCAAGTTTTTCCAAACAACAGTCCGGTACCTTGGTCATTAGATCTCTGAGAGAGAAAGATTCAGGCCCTGAAAACATGTGATCTCTGAGAGAGAAAGATTCAGGCCCTGAAAACCTGGCCACAGCCAAAAACCCTCAAAGAACTGAGATCCTTTTTAGGGTTCTCAGGGTACTACAGACGCTTCATAAAGGGGTACTCTTCTATTGTACGTCCACTCAATGACCTCACACGTGGTTACCTGCCACACCGCAAAAAGTCAAAATCTAAAGGAACAGACCAAACCTACTTTGATCCCAAACTACCTTTTGAGAGCCGATGGACCACAGACTGCCAAAAAGCTTTTGATTCCATCATCGAAAAGCTAACATCAGTCCCTGTCTCAGGCTTTGCAGACCCGAAACGTACTTACGTACTCCACACTGATGCCAGTATCACTGGCTTAGGTGCAGCACTATATCAGGAGCAGGAGGGTCAGCTCAGGGCAATAGCCTTTGCCAGACGTGGGTTATCGAGAGCTGAAGCACGCTATCCGGCTCACAAATTGGAGTTTTTAGCACTCAAATGGTCAGTCAGTGAAAAATTTCATGACTATTTGTATGGTGGGCAGTTCACGGTAGTTACAGATAATAACCCGCTCACATACATATTGACCTCTGCTAAGTTAGACGCCACGAGCTACAGGTGGCTTGCGGCTTTATCTAACTACAACTTTAAGTTACAGTACAGAGTGGGCAAGCAAAACCTAGATGCTGATGGGTTATCTAGACGTCCTCATGATGAACTTGTGAATGATGCCCAGTCCAGGAAAGAGCAGGAGCGCGTGAGCCGGTTTGTAGAGAGTCACTTGGCTGACGTGAACCCCACAGAGCTTATAGACAGCAATGTCGTACAAGCGATTTTTCAGTCACACATAGTGAAAGTCAGAGATGAGAATCAGGATCGTGGCGTTACAATTGTAGAGTCACTTACCATCTCAGCTGATGCAATCCCAGACATCTATGTTTCAGGGGAACACAATGGCTTAACAACTATTCCTGTTTTGTCCCAGTCAGAACTGAGAGAGAAACAAAGAGCGGACTCAACAATCCAGCAAGTTATTGAGCAACTGGAGAATGGTCAAACACCTCCACCGTCTGCTAGAAAGGAACTCCCAGATCTCCCTCTTTTGCTTAGGCAACTTAATCGTTTGGAGATTCACAATGAAGTGCTGTACAGAAAAAGACAGGAGGGAGACCTCATAACACACCAGCTTGTTCTTCCAGAGGAGCTCAGAGCCCCTGTGCTCCAAAATTTGCACGATGATATGGGCCATTTAGGTATCGACAGAACCCTTGATCTGGTCAGAACACGTTTTTACTGGCCACGGAAGGCAACAGACGTTGAGCAAAAAGTAAAAACTTGTGATCATTGCATACGCCGAAAGACTCCTCCTGAGAAAGCAGCTAGCCTTGTCAACATCACCACTACCCGTCCCTTGGAGCTAGTCTGCATCGACTTTCTCAGTTTGGAACCAGACAGCAGTAATACTAGCAACATTTTAGTAATGACCGATCATTTTACTAAATTTGCTCTGGCGTTGCCCACTCCTAATCAAAAGTCAAGAACTGTTGCCAGGTGCCTGTGGGACCAATTCATCGTCCACTACGGCATACCTGAGCGTCTGCACAGTGATCAGGGTCCTGATTTTGAGGCAAAACTAAACCTCTGTGAAATCTCTGGCATAAAAAAAATAAGAACCACCCCTTACCACCCTCGGGGTAACCCCACTGAAAGATTTAACCGAACGCTACTGAGCATGTTAGGGACGCTGGAATCCAAGCAGATGTCCCACTGGAAGGATTACGTCATGCCTTTAGTGCACGCGTACAACTGTACACGCAATGATGTCACAGGGTTTTGCCCTTACGAGTTAAGGTTTGGGAGAAAACCTAGATTGGCTGTTGATCTCGCGTTCGGACTTCCTCTCAACAAAGATCAGAAAGTAACTCATGTACAGTATGTTGAAAGTCTCAAGAAACGTATTGAGGAAAGCTATAAATTAGCTTCTCAAAATGCTCAAAAAGTGGCACATAAAAACAAGGCCAGGTTTGACTGCAAAATCACAGTTTCTGAACGTGAACCTGGGGATAGGGTCTTAGTCAAAAACGTGCGGCTGTGTGGTAAGAATAAGCTTGCCGATAAATGGGAGGCAGACATCCACATACTGGTCAAACGTGCAGGTGACTTACCCGTTTATACTGTTAGACCTGAGTCAAAGCAAGGTCCCTCACGAACCTTACATAGAGACCTTTTGCTTCCCTGCAGTTTCCTCCCTGTGTCCACCGCAGACTTACCTGAGCCAGAGCCGATTCATCGTCCTAAGACACGCCAAAGTACTGCTACAGAAAGCAGTGATCATGAAGAGTTAACTGAGCTTAACGATGAGCTTTTCATTCAGTGGGTTGAGGAATCCCCAACGGAAGAAGTTGCCAGATTTACTGTTGTACATGAATGTGGGAAAGCTCGACAACCAGACATGACAAACCCACCTGATTGTGACGTACCTGAACCTAATAGTAGTGCAGAACCTGGAATGGAGGAAAATGTGTGTGAAGATGACAACACTGAAAATGATGAACCTGTGGAAAACAAACTGGATGATGACAACACTGAAAATGATGAACCTTTGGAAAGTGAAATTGTAACAATTCAAGAAAGATCTTGTGAGGATTCAGTCGAGGAACAAGGAAACCAGTCAACTTACTTACCTGAAGAGGCAGATCATAATGATCCCATTGCCACTCAACCTGTGAGACGATCAGAAAGAGTCAAGCAACCTCCAAAGAGGCTTGAGTATCCTGATTTAGGAAACCCTCTTGTGACTGTGGTCACGTCGCTGTTTCAGGGTTTGAGTACCGCCTTCTCAGAGTACCTTACCAACAAGAATGAACCGTGTTGGATGCACATGCAAGGAGACGTGCATGATATTTAACAGGGGAGGGTGTAACCAAGTAGAGAAAATGACTTTTTCTCTTCCTTTTATTTGTAGAATATTGTCGAGTTTTATTTTGAAAAAAGGTTTATTTTGAAAGGAGGAAATGTCTTCCTCTCTCCCTCGCTTTGTTTCCTGTTTTCATGGTCACGTTGTGTGACAATGACCTTCTCATTTGTTAAGACTAATGGTAGTCCCGCCTCCAAAGCTGCGGGCTGAAACGCGCATTAGTTTAGCCATCTTTTGCACTCCTGAGCACGAGCTAGAGCGGCTGTGTGGCTAGGTCTCTTACGGTGCTCGAGCTGAAACCTCATCTTGGTGAGTTTTCTGCAAGATAACAGTTGTAAACAAATGTTTGCATTGTTCAATTGCTAATTTGAGATGTTTTATTGTGTTAAGTGGAAAGGAACACGAGCTAGAGAGGCTGTGTGAGTAGGTCCCTTACGGTGCTCGTGCTGAAACCTCATCTTGGTGAGTTGAAACCCTGTATGTGCTAGAGAAAAAGTGCTTGCTCCATGTTGAGATTAGCTCATGCTAATGCCAATCGCGGGTGAAACGTTATTGTTTAAAAGTACTGGAAATGCTATTTCTGGTTGATGTGCGGTTCTGTGAAGTGAAATTTGAGTTCTTAATACTGTAATGAAGCATTCTTTAATTATTTTCCACCGTTTCTTGGTCAAATGTAATGTTTATTCCATGTTAAATGCATATTTTTATTGTTTACTATGTGAAAGCTTATAGAAATCCTAAGTAATGCTGAGGAAGCATTATTGTATTTCATGCTATGATTTACAAAACCTGAAAGATGGGTTAAAAATCAATCATTTAATTGATCAGAGATGATAATCATAATTTCATGGTTAGTTTAAAAACAGATAAAAAGGAGAAATTCATTTGTTCCGTGAATTAAGAAGTTATTTCATGTGAAACAAAAGATTCTTTGAGTAAAGAAAAACATGCATGTAAAATATTATTGTTTATTTCCAGATGATATGAGAAAAGGAAGATAGAAACTAAGCTATAGCTGTGTGAGAGAAGAAATATTTAGCTGTATACAATAATGCCATAATTGTTGTGCAGGCTAGGTTTTTTCTGATGGTTAAGAAAACTCCGAATCGGATTCCTGGATACCTGATGTTCTCCGGATGGAGATGGCGAGCCTGTGCCCAGAACTGAACCGAACTGTCATCTGAAGATCTCCCATCTGAAGATCCTCATCCTCACGTATTGACCAGCAAAGTGGTAACAACTCACACCGACAGAGGAAAAGAACTGAACTATTAAAGAACTTTGACTTGACTAACGACTAAGAAAACAAAGACAAACACTGAGCTCAGGGACTGGGGTTTTGTTTTTTCCTTTTGCCGGCTTGTTGTTATTGTTGTCATTGAAATTAAATTGTAAATGTTTTATTTTCCTTAATTTTTCCTACCAATAACAACCATTATTTTTGCGTATCTCCTGCCTCGAGCTATTTCATTCTGCACTCATCCCAGTTTTCATTGTACTCCTGCCGAACCTAGTGACTGGTCCACATGTTTACACATTCATAACCTACTTAACGTTAGTCAGGGGTTACACTAGCAAAACGCGTCGTACAATAACACAACCTTGAAGATTACAAAAGGCACCACAACTTGAACTCTGTGTTAAACCTGACATTAAACTAAATGATCACAAACCTTGTGCCATATCAGACAGGAGCTAAGTAAACACAACAATCACTTTCTTCTCACGCCTTAGACGTGCTCTTCCACACACCGGCGCCCTTTCATATACCGAGACAGTGCTAAAACTCTGGAAGTTCTTTCGAGCGAGGCGCTTTCAAAATAAAAGCCCAGAATTTGACGCCTTGTGTAATTAAATAAACGATAACATGACCTTAATGAATGCTCAATAAATGAATAAGTAAACAAACAAAAAAACATGTTTATAGAAATATTATGCTCATACTAAAGGTTATTTACATTAATGACTCAGTCTCTCAGCACATGACTGATGACGAATCTAGAAATAGATCAGTAGCACCACGTGTAACATTTGCATTTTCTCAGTCCGTTTTACTTTTTTATTTATTCAGTAAACATTCAGTCAATAACATAATCAAATGACAGCATTTTAAAATCCTTCATAAAATTTGTTTTGGTACAACTTACCATATATTTCCTCATACTGGTGTGTCATTAACGGATACTGAAATACTTTGTGAACATAAATGTCTTTTTCTCTGTATTATGCAAATATTTTCCTTAAAAACACATTGCTGGAGTGTTAACACATTTACACAAATGAATTTTTTGCTCGTCTGTTGTGATTTACCCCCGATGAATCGCCATCGCCACCTTTCCACGGTGGAGGGGTTTGAGTGTCCCTGTGATCTTGGGAGCTATGTTGTCCGGGGCATTAGCCCCTGGTAGGGTCTCCCAAGGCAAATTGGTTCTGGGGGAGGGAAACCTGGGGGAGGGACGGTGGAACCTGGAGGGGCGTGATTGGGAGGAACGGCCTGCCCAATCTGAACCCGAGCGGTGTTTTGTTTTTGGACTTCTGTGCTAACCACGGATTGGCCATAACAAACACCATGTTCGAACATAAGGTTGCTCATAAGTGTACTTGGTACCAGAGTACCTTAGGCCAAAGATCGATGATTGACTTTGTAGTCGTATCATCAGATCTGCGGCCGTATGTTTTGGACACTCGGGTAAAGAGAGGAGCAGAGCTGTCAAATGATCACCACCTGGTGGTGAGTTAGATCTGATGGCGGGGAAGGCTGCCGGACAGACCTGGTAAACCTAAACGCGTAGTGCGGGTGAACTGGGAACGTCTGACAGAGGCCCCTGTCTGTGGGATTTTCAATTCCCACCTCCGGAAGAGTTTTTCCTGCATCCCGGGGGAGGTTGGGGACATGGAGTCAGCCTCCATTGCAGAAGCAGCCGTTAGGAGCTGTGGCCAGAAGGTCACTGGTGCCTGTCACGGCGGCAACCCCAAAACCCGCTGGTGGACACCGACGGTGAGGGAAGCCGTCAGGCTGAAGAAGGAGACCTTTCGGGCCTGGTTGGCTTGGGGGTCTCCTGAGGCAGCAGGCAGGTACCGGCTGGCCAAAAGAGCTGCAGCTGCGGCGGTCGTGGAAGCTACAACTCGGGTGTGGGAGGAGTTCAGGGAAGCTATGGAGAAGGACTTTCGGTCAGCCCCGCTTCCTCAAGCGAAGGAGTTTAAGTATCTCGGGATCTTGTTCACGAGTGATGGGAAAATGGAGCGTGAGATGGACAGGCGGATCGGTGCGGCGTCAGCAGTAATGTGGGCGCTGAACCGGACCGTCATGGTGAAGAGAGAGCTGAGCCGCAAGGGGAAGCTCTCAATTTACCAGTCCATCTACGTCCCAACCCTCACCTATGGTCATGAGCTTTGGGTTGTGACTGAAAGAACGAGATCGCAGATACAAGCGGCAGAAATGATTTTCCTCCGCAGGGTGGCTGGGCTCAGCCTTAGAGATAGAGTGAGGAGCTCAGACATCCAGAGGGAGCTCGGAGTAGAGCCACTGCTCCTTCACGTCGAAAGGAGCCAGTTGAGGTGGTATGGACATCTGGTTCGGATGCCTCCGGGGAGGCTTCCTCTGGAGGTTTCCGAACTCGTCCACCTGGGAGGAGACCCCGGGGCAGACCCAGGACCCACTGGAGAGATTATATCTCTCGGCTGGCCTGGGAACGCCTCGGGAACGCCGCCTACTGCCCCCGCGACCTGACCCCGGATAAGCGGAAGAGAATGGATGGATGGATGGATGTTGTGATTTAAATAAGAATCAACAAATTTTTTTTAAACTCTAAAGTCTTTATCTCATCTTCTACACAGGAAAAACTTCTTGATCTTAGGCTTCGGCATATTTTTGATTGTGATTGTGACTTTTACTTACTGCATGCATTGTTGCTGTCTGTGGTAATTATAATAACCAAAGACAGGATGGAAATGGTCATTTTGGAGATGTGGTGATTCCAGCGCAAACAGTGTTTATTGCTGGAAACTGTCTGAATAAATAAATAACTCAGAGTTTAAGTTTAGGTAGAAGAGAGTCACAAGACTAATCAATATTCAAGCTTCCTTTGGTTTCATAATACTGGAAATCCATGCCTAGATAAGGGCTATTGAACTTGTCTGGTGTTGCAAAAGTGGATTTTTAATTTTTTTTTTTTTTTAAATGCAGGTTGTTCTTTAAAAGAGGAGGTTCCACTGAACCGAGCTCCACTTTTGTGAGAAAAAACAACCAACAACACAATAAAAGGCAAAGATAAGTAGACATCAACACAGAGTCAGAAAAATGTCAAAACACAGAGGCATGTTTGCTGTCTGTGCTGTCACCATCCTCTGCTTCATCTCTGTGAGCCATTCAGCTCCTCTGGTCTGTGAAAAATTGGTCCACCCTCTGGATGAACTGGCTGCTCATCATTTTGAGGGCAGATGGGCCTTAGTCGCAGGAAGCCTCAACCACCCACCATCCATGGAGGCCCTGAGGCTCAGGGATAGCATCACAATGTACTTCTCCAACTCCACGGAAACTTCCACTTATACCCAAATCAACCGCTTTGGTGATCAGTGCCAGCACCTAGCATACAACATCTCGGTGGATAGCAGCAGCTTTACCTTTGATGTGGGGAATCGCTTCGACCTTGCCGGGTCTTTCCTCTATATGTCCTGCCCGGACTGCATGGTGATGACGTGGAGGTCAAAGAGGAGGCATTCTGTGGACCTATATCTACTGAGCAGGAGGAGGGTGATGGAGCAGAAGGAGATGGAGGAGTTTAAAGCTCAGCTAAAGTGTTATCAGCTGCCTGCACCTGTTGTGATGGATCCTACCAAGGAGCTTTGTCCAGAGCAGCCTGAGAGCCAACCAACAGCAGCAGCAACAGCCCAGAATTTAATACAGGCAGAGATTTTGCTGCTACAGTACAACCTTACTTAGTGTGGTATGATCAGGAGTTAATGGTGGCTCTTGTAGCTAATGTTAGCAAAAATAGAACATTTATTGCTGCATAACTGACATTAATGAGGCAGCTTTCTGACTTTCTGACTACTTATCCTGCTGTTGCTCACATATAAGATGCAACATGATTCCATCAGCACCTCATTTTATGGGCAAATTTGTTAATTGTGATTTCTTGCTTCATGAACAAAAAAAGACTTAATTTGACAAATTAAAAGGTAAGTTTCTCATTTAAATGACACCTTGCGCCGTCACCAGACGCATTCATTGAAAGCATTGATTGTTGTCATTTAAATAAAGTCGCCATTTGTTGTCGTCCCCCCACCCCCCGATTTCACATCTCCCTTCTTGTCTCTCTTGCACATTGTTTCATTCACTTCCATGATGTAATAATTAACACACTGCTCACTAATTGGATTACTTGTATACATTATCAAATCCACAGCAGCAGGGTAAGCCTCGAGCACATGTTTGTGCATGCTCGCTCGTGCGTATGTATTAGTGAATGTGTGTGCATGGTACGCAAATGGGGGCGTGCACAAACGGTGTACTGAGGGTGTTAGTGTGCACAAGGGAGGAGGTAGAGGCAGCGACGCACCAGAGCTGGAGGCAAACAGATTCCTTTTGCGTTGATTAAACATCAGTGACCTGAAACAAGAAAAAAGTGTGTGTTCTATGAAATTTATATCTGTCATTCTGACGGGCATCTGCAAAGCAGTTTGTAAACAGGTATGTGCCGCTGTATATTCTAGTATTTTTGTTTGCTTTGGTTTCCTGGGGAATTTCTGTCCACATGCATTGACTGCATAATCAAGTAAATAATTACTGCCAGAGAAAACAGCTGTAGTTCAGAAATTCTGAGCAGCTGAGGCCATTGATATCAACTGACGTATATCAAAATAAGTGAATGCAAAATGTGCAAAGAACTCTGTCAGCAACCATTAGCTAGCAACAGAGCTGATTGTAATTAGGGACGAAGTTGGCTGCATTTATTTAAATTCATTTGCATTTTTGTCAAATGCCATTAGATCTTAAACTACCTAAGGACAACGCTGACCCCTGAAAGGAGGCTAGGTTTATTTGTAAGGCCTGTCGCAGATGTATTTTTAATGACGATCATGATTTTGCAGTTCTTTTGATAAAAACCGAGACCCTTTGTGGATAATGAGCAGCAAAACGTGAGCCTGTTATGTAATGAAGTTTTAATCTGCAATCTTTTGCAACCTTACTCAACCAAATGGAGAAGTTTTAGTCTAATTCTGCCAGTTTTCTCCGTGCATCTTAGAAAAAAAAGCAGAACAGCATGTCATATTAAATATATCATATTAGCTTCTGAAAGCAAATGTGAAAAAGGGAAATTTCTCACTGGGTTTTGCCAGAGTTCACACTCAAAGCAGTCAGGTGACATTAACATTAACAATATAAATGAGGGGGTTGTTTTGCTGCAGTAGCGTTGCAGGATCATTGTATTAATTGTTTTGAGCTTGTTTGTCTTAAGCAGGATTTTCAGCAGAACCAGCAGATGTGGGTGTATAAACCCATTTAAGAGATTTGCAACAAGGTTTAAACCACTGAAACAATCACCCTCTCACTATGACAAAATGTGCATTTTCACACTCCGTTTCACAATGAAACTTCACGTTGAGCACTCAATGTGTCAATGAGCGGCATATTTAGCTGCATATATGAATTGCATAAGATTATCAACTATTGCACAACTAACTTAATAGTTTACTCTGATAATGCCTGACCTGAGTAAACAGTTTTCATTTGTTTTCTGTATCTGAAATTTGCAGTATGTATAAACTCTCCTAGTGAGCTGAGGTTATTTGTCATGTAGACACACTAATAACTGTGTGGGGATGCCAGGTAACCCCCCCCACCCACACACACACACAC
>NW_007577734.1:455251-476157 GCF_000690725.1 Stegastes partitus | reverse complement strand
ATCAGCCAGGGTACATTTCACAATGGGCACTAAATGGAGCATTCTTTGTGCACACTAATAGGCTGCTTGTGGAACTGGTACACAATGACATAACACAAACATGTTTGTCGTATAAACACAGAGCAGGAAACACTGAGTTTTATTTAAAATATTTTTCAGGAAAAGAGGACAATCTTGGAATAACGGCTGTGAACTTTGCCTGCTGTAGCAGCAAACGGGATATATAGCTAAACCAATGTCAAGCCCATGCAGATATAGCCCACACAGTAGACATGGTATGTAGCCGGTGAGCGGTTCGCCAAGTGTCTGTCAATGCTCCATGACTCACTGTTTTCGTCCTAATTTACCCCCATTAGGATGCATTGTTTCTACCGTATCTGCATGTTCTGTCACTGTTATTGCCACAGTGATCCCCATTCTTCCTGCCATGTCATGCTGTCGCTCCTTATAATCTGTACATCAGCCCCAGTTTATCACAGAGACTCATCCCTGTTGCAGCGATCTACGTTAGTGATCAGTCACAGCGTTGGAGTCTGGCCGAGTCAGAGTGGCTTGGCAGGGATCACCGCGGATGGGAATGGCAGTTTGTCAGGATGCAGGCTGAGGGGAAGATGACTGAGTTGTGCATCTGTGTGTGTGTGTGTGTGTGTGTGTGTGTGTGTGTGTGTGTGCGTGTGTGTGTGTGTGTAATAGAGAGGCAGTGTGAGGGAAATAATTTTGAAGCAGGCCAAGTCTGAAATAGAAAAGTGTGTGTAATAAAGAAAAAGAGAAATTGAAGGAGCTGGACTCTACTCCCCTTAGGTCAGTATACCCTGTGGACAATCCTAGAATTATTTCAGATTGTGTGTGTGTGTGTGTGTGTGTGTGCGTGTGCGTGCGTGCGTGCGTGTGTGTGTGTGTGTTATACTGAGTCATTCCCCAGCCTGTAACCTGATTAAAGAAAGGTGCACTCAGCAGAAAACTATATACATTGCACGCACGTGGAGTAGAGTAGTTGCTCCAGTACCTTATAGCCAGAGAGAAGCACAGCAATGTAGCACTTCTTTCTTATAACAGGAGCTCTCTGGGTCTGCTATTAAAAAAAAAAAAAAAGTAGGACAGAAATGCACCGCACATTAACTGGATTTTGCTGCTCTAATCCAGTGCAGTTATTTGAAGAAATTCACAGTAGGGTGACAAATTAGAAGAAAAACCAACATAGAGCTCTTAATAAGACTTGAGCCATGAGGAGCATCCAGAAGAGGCTTCAGTGCTCCTTTCTCAGATGCACAAATTCTCCAGGTCTGCTGGACATGAACACAACTGATTCAACATACAGTCTACTCATTTTGTGTAATGATAAAAAGCACGTGGGTCCAAAGTCCCTCATAGGCGGCTCATGAACAGATGATAATCCTGTGCAGAGTTGTGCAGAGCAGAAGCAGGGAAATTGAAGAGAAATAGTCCTGCAGTAAATATTCCACTGCACACAAGAGATCGTTATTTGTTGATTATTAAGCATGATTACAAATCCGCATTGTATTCCGCTCAGGTGGGTTGAGTTCTGATGACTGCAAAGGGAATGGCATCTGAATCATCCTCATTTTCATCCTCATCTACCATGTAGTGACCTTGTGTTCCTTAAAATGCTTTTTTTTTTTTTTTAGCTTTCTTTACTAATTTATTCATGTCTTCCTCTAATTTGTTGCCCACTGGCATTAAGATGGTTTTAGCAATTTTAATAGTGCAAAGTTTTTACAGCCTCTGGTGGTAAAAACGTTAACTGAAGTTGAAATTATAACTCTTCAAACAAACAACAAAAAAAGTCCTATTGTGTAAATGCCAGTTGTCTGAACAAAAAAACCCAAAACAAATGCATTAATTTGGTGGGAGCATTTCTTTTTAAGTCTTTCTACCAGCTGTTGCATTGCAACACAGACTGAATGGGGTATGAAAATACAAATGAAAACAGATCAGCATAGCATTTAACATTTCAAAACTATGCTACAGTAAATGTCACAGTGAACACAGATGATGATTTGTTCCCTTAGTATTATTAGTAAGTCCTCTGACATGTACTGAAATAATAGTATAGAAAATATATGACCATGTTTGTTGTTAAACTCTGTTAATGACTTTCGCCTCTGTCTTCCTCTGCTTTTATTCAGACAGATTGGCTGGAGGCCAAACAACCTGACGGCTCCAAAAGCTTTATACATCAGCAGACTTGTCACAATGGCAACAAATCCCAAGGCCTGGCAGGAGCAGGGTCCTGTCAACTCACTAGACGAGTGGGTCAATGAGTCCTGGGTGCAGGGTGAAGAGGGTGCATCACAGTTCACAGCTCACAGTTCCCCTCTGCAAGACAAAAAGGCACCCAAGGCAGAGCCTGAGGAGGACATAGATGTCCTGGAGTCTGAAGTTCAAGTCACAGCTCAGCAGGAGAGCAAGACGATTAATGCAACCAAAATGGGAAAAGAATCCAAAAGAAATTATTGTCGCGCTCGCAGAGAGACACAAGAAATTTTGACAGACTTAGAGAAAGTTTGCAAAAAACTATCTGGAACATTATTGACTCAAGAGGAACCTGAAGAGCTTGTTGAGCCGTGTGAGGCTGTCCCAGCTCCCCCTTCCCTCAGCACCTTATCAGCAGGACAATACTCTGAGAAAGAGGGCTTCTCCAGCTTAGAGGGTGAAGTGGCAGAGTGGATCAGTGATATCGAGTTCATCTCGAACTCTGCAGAAGATCTTAACTCTCTTGATAGCCCTACTAGTCAGGTCATTGAACCAGTTGATCAAGAGGAAATGGCAAAAGGCAACATGACAGCAGAGGAAAATGTTAAACAGCCGAACTTCTTGGCAGACTGTATTCTTACTGACAATCGTAAGCCCCAGCCTGCTCACCAGTCTGCCTCTCATAGTAACAACTCAGATAATGTAAACACCGTGAGCTCCCCTCCTTTTGCTGATGAAAGTGAAGAAGAAGAGGAGCTAATTGATATCATGTCCTGTCAGCAGCAGTGGAATGTATTAGATATCAGCAGCAAGGCTTTCCAACCTTCATATTCTGTCCCAGATTCCACGAATCAAGACTCAGGCACGCATGCAACACCTCCAGTCAAACAGCAGGAGGAGCTGTTGCCCCAAAGCCGATGTGAACTTGCCCCCAGGGCAGAAAACCAGGAAGCAGCGCAACAGGTGCTCGGCCAGGGATCTCCACCTTTGTCGACTGTTACCATAGAGCTGTCCAATCAGAGCGAGGCGACTCCTCAAGGCTCTGGCTGTGTTATATCTGTGAGTGAAAGGCTCAGCAGGGCGGGGGAAAGGACAGAGGGAGAAAAACAGCAAACAGGTGTAGAGGAAGGGCAGAAAGCGAGCAGGCTTGAAAGGATCAAGTCAGCTGGGCAGCAGCACGACAGAGGACTGCTATATTCACAAACAGCCCAAAGACAAGTGCTTAAGTCAGTCAAATATAGCTGTGGTGTGTCTCTTAAACACAGCAGACACACGAGGATGGAGTATGACTCATATGATGACAGCCAGAGTGACAGTGGAGTATCAGTGGACTTCTCTCCATGCAGCACTATGGACGGCACCACCACTACAGGCACTCCAGCAACTGTCTCCAAAGAAACTCCCATCGAGAGGGAAATCCGACGGGCTATAGAGCGTGAACAGAGCCTGAGAAGGTCGAGGGGGCTTCCAAATCCACCCACGTCTCCAGAGTATGTAGAAATCCCCTTAAGAAAAAGCATTCTGTGCCAGTCACTAACTAAATCCGAGAGGCATCAAGACAAAGACAGGGACTTGGCCGGCAAAAAGATGAAGCATGAGATCCACAAGGAGACCAAGAGGGAGCAGGATCTGGTCAAGCTTGGGAAGGTTCCGGGGTTTTATGACAAGGGCACAGTCCGGCAAATAAGAGAGAAGAAAGATCTTTTTGAGGCCTTTCAGACACCCAGTGATTCAAGTTTTACAGCCAGAAGTAAGGCCCCATCCTGGTCCTCTGCCAGCGAGGTTTCAACTCTGGAGAACCACGAGGACTTTTTGTCGCAGGCATCCACATTAAGAAGCTCATATGTGGAGCGGAGACGCAGCTTAGATCTGCTGAGTCCCACACAGGGCCCAAACTCTTCCAAGGGAGTGGTTGTAACTGATTCCTCTCCCCGAGGACCGGGGTTCTCTGAGGGGACAGGATGTCAGGTCATCATCTTAGAGAACAACCTGAGCATCCCTGCACAGAAGCACCACCACATCAAACCAGACGCAGAAATATCCAACTTTGGAAATCCTGTCATCTCATTGTCCAGGACAGGAGGACATGATACTCTAACAGCGAGAGAGAAGGAAAAAGAAGTAGCAGTCACAGAGAACCCCTTTTTTAAGCTGCGTGCTTCTACTAATTTAGTTAAAGTGAAGCAGGATATCCAGGAGACTCAAGACAGGGAGAAGGAGCTTCGGAAGCAGAGGGTCAGCCTGTATGGGAACGGTGGGAGCCCAAATGGAGGAGGAGGAGCAGGGAGGCCGGTCGGCTTGGAAGTAAAGAATCCAGTGCTTTCCTCTTCATTGAATGGACTGGCTGTTCCTTACCTGCCTGGGTCATCATCCAGGGGGGGAAGTGGACCCTCAGCAGGTCAGTGCAGCCCTGAGTGTTGATCTGTGTGTGTAATTGATTCTACTCATGCACACAAGCTCACACAGACAATGTCTTTGCACCAGTGCGGATGCTTGTGTGTGGATATGTATGTGTGCAGTTTTTATATCTGCAGCGAGATGATGAAAACCCCATGAAACAGCCTCAGTGAGCACATTATTTAGTTTTTCTCATGGTCAGTGGAAAACCTCAAAACAGCTTTCGAAACTACCGTTAGCTGTTATGAGCAATAATTTTGCACTGGAGACCATAAGCTTGCCGACAAGAAAATAAAATTCGGTAACTCCACAATAAATGTAGCATCTAGTCTGTCATATTAATTGCGAGAGCTGAGGCAGGGAAAATCCTGGGTCATATCTTGACGCTATTGTGTCAAGAAGGGAGTGTGTTGGAAAAAGTCCAATGTTGGGATGAATTTTTTAAAAGTGCACACAGCTTAGTTTTTAGTTTCTTAAGGTGATTTAAAGCTCGGGTAGAGAGACATTTCACAACAAGTGCATGTGATATCCAATGCTGCCTACACAGCCTGCTCAGGTGATGGGTTTTTAACATCTTCCGTGTCTGTATTATAAGCTGCTGCAGTTATCAGGATTACTTGTACACTTTGAAGTACCTTTACAGACTGGCAGCATGTGGAAAGATTGTGGGGTCAGAAGATATATATATATAAATTATGATTTAATTAAACCCACATATTGAGTCAGCAGTAACACTCAAACATGCTGCTACTGAAAAAGTGTGAAAAAATTGTTAGTCAGACAAGTATAATAGACTGTAGAAAGGCATATAAAAGAAATATACAAACAGCTGAAATAGCAAAAAGTAACAGCTGAAATTTGAAATAGACATCTAAAAGTAGTGGATAAACTGCTGAAATAGTTAGTTGGAAGTATTAGTAATGATACTCGTGCATAAAAAAAAGTTAAGTAAATGGTAAATGAATTAATAGTTGAAATAGTTCTAGGTGAACTGTTGAAATATGAAATGGTCTTGCAGTCGAAATAATAATTAAATAAAAGTGTAAAATGGATCCAACCAACATAAGCAGGCAATTGGACAATATGAAAAACTTATTTTAACAATGCTCAGTTTTATGTACTTGTTTGCGTTAAATGGCATCCAATTTCAAATGAACACACTTGTGAACCGGTAAGTGACACTGAAGGACTACTTGAGCTCACCTGGCAGGGCTGTGGTGCAGCAGACAATAAAGGTTGCTTCACTGTATGTTTTTGTGAGTGCATAAGAATGAATGGAAATGTCACCAGTCATCGCCGGTTTAACAATGGGTGACATAAACTGACCAGGGTGTGCCAATACAGCACCTCAGTGACCGTGAGTCAGCGTTGAGTAGGGAGCCTATTGCACATTGCTTTATACAGATCAAATTATATAACCTCTCTGATATGTCTTCACTTTTGCTGCCAACTTTTTGTTCTTATATCGCCATATCCGTGTTAATCAGATTAATTTCAATCCAACAATTCCCCCCCCAACTACAATCCCCTCTGTCTCTTTTCATTTCTCTCTGCTGCTTCACAATGTTCACTCTCTAATTCGATTCAAGGAGGCCACAGTGCTCACAGCGCCGAGTGCAAACAACATCACAGGAACACCTTTGCCTCATTGCTTGTTCATCCTGCCATTAATTGCCTCTGCCTCTTGCAGCACGCCAGTCAGCCGGCAAGCCGTGTGTGTGGCCCCCAGCCCAGCCTGAAGAGGAGAAGATTAATCAGCCAGAGGTGTGTCAGTGCTTCCATCCTTCTGATTGCAGTGAAGTTTAAACATACTTTCCCTCACACATCCTGCTTGCTCGTGTTTCTAAAAATATGTGGAAAAACCTCAGGCTTCATGGTGACATATATTAAGAATTTTCTGCGCTATAAATAAACGCACCAGCCCTACCCACTTTGTGGCATAGCACATGAAAATGTAGGCAAATCAGCTTCCTGACCTCCATCAAATGCGGCTTGGAAGACATCAGGTTGCGTAATCGTAAAGCTTTGTTATCTAATGTCACTTTGAGGGTTCAACCGGTCCCTCAGCTGCATGACTATGAACATATGTTTAAGATGGCACTAGACTGTAATGGGTCCAATGAAGAAAGCCTCTTGGGAGCATGTCATCTCTTTTGCACCAAATATGGAACACAAATATCTGATATCACACTGAACACACAGTAAGGTGCTGATCTTTATAGATAAGGAAAGAAGGCAAACAGCCCTGAGAAACAGAGAGAGAGAGAGAGAGAGAGGGAAAAACAAAGTCTGCAGAATGGGTTTGTGTGTGTGTGTGTGTGTGTGTGTGTGCGCAGTCAATAGCAAGGAAAGAGGAAAGTCAATTGACAATCCCACTGATTTCCGTTACCTGCCTGTGGGTCTCGCATCTCTTTGAAACTGTGGTTATCTTTGATTAAAGCTGAGTGCTGCTCCATGGTTTTAGCTGTTTAATTCAGTTTGCCATTGATATGGCTCAGTGTGATGTTAGCATTAGCAATGTTTTTCTCTCACTGTCTCGTGCCCCTTCCTCTCTCTTCCCTCTCTCCACTGGATGATTATCTGCTTATGCACCAATCTTCTTGCTAATTACAGTTCAGGAACAAACAAAGGGTCTCAGGTGAAACTGGCCTCACTTGTTGACTTGGTCATACTAAACATGGGCTTGGATCACAGTTGCATTAACCTCCACTTGACTTACTGTGCAAGTGATGGTCTTCCAAAGCGGTGTCCCCTAGAGAAAGTAAATCTGTCCTACTCCTTTTATGTTTCTCTTTTTTGTTTTACCTGTTTTCACTTCTTGGTTTTGTCTCCTGCTCACACATAGCAAATCTGTCCGTTTCTTTCTGTTCTTGTTCTCACAACTTTCAGTCCCCCTTCGATTTTTCCTTGCAGTCACCACTTTCTATGACTATTCTTTATGCCCTTTTCACCCAGGTCCCCCAGAGTCCCCGGACCCCCAGGCACAAGACTCCTTTGGTGCAGCGCTGGGAGTCAGGCCTGGTCAATGGACACATCACGGAAGATGACTGAGAATTGTGGAAAGTTTCTAGAGACTTGTAGTTTTTGAAGTGGAGGACTGAAACAAAAAGGAGAGCGGTGTATTGAAAGAGGGAACAGACTAGAGGAGGGGAACAGTGAGAAAGAGGAGGAAAGAGAGAGAATGTGAAGTGAGAAAGAGGTCAGGGATTGAGGCTAGAAAGGGGGTCAGGAGGATTGGGAGCAAGAAAAAAAATGGTCGGTGGTGGACTGAAAACCCTGAAGAGTCCTTCAGTGAAGAGGAAAGAAAATGGAGGAGGAGGGCCACCTATGAGGAGATAAGCATTCTGGTGCTGGGAAACTCTGAGGATAATGAATATGAAAAGGCAAATCATAAGAAAACTGCATTTGGAGAAAAGAAAAATGAAGATGTTTTTAAGAATGGGATTTTCAAACCCTAATCACCTTCCTTGCCACTGGATTTCTGGAATATATTATTTTTTAATGAAAAAAACTAAAACAACAATCACTAGTTTATGCATTTAATTAATCTTACACAGAGTTGCTAGTTTATTGTGCACTCTAATACAATAACTATGCAAAAATCTTATCTTTGTATAGTTCAGTCTTCTGAGGTTTTATTGACGCTGTATCAGGAAGTTGGTGATTGAACTTTGTGGCCATTTTAAAGACCGTAGTTAGTGTTTTTATTTGACTATATTACAAAGTAGTTACTTTATTCATATATTTACATATAAAGGACACAGAATGTAGCTCCTCTCAGCGCTATGGAGACAGAATTAATGCCTCAAAATGTCCAGTGTCATGAAAATCATTCATTGCAAGGTTTCAGTATTTTATCGCAGTGTTGAGTACGTTCCTGATATACTGGTAATTTAGTGTATATAGACCTATAGCTAGAGCTATAGAAATATCTGAATAATTGTAGTGGCCTTAATCCAAGAATATCAGTTTTTATTACTCTTATCATTCTTTATGAAGCTGAAATACAATGCAATAAAGCACCTTTATGTAAAGGAAAAGTTGAATTGGATTTTGGAGCTGAATGACACCACATTATACACACCTACATTTTAGATAATTGCTGCTCTGTTATACTTATTTTGCAATAAGTATTGTGTTTTTGAAATGAAACTTAAGATTGTCTCCTTTATTTTTTATTTTTTTAGACAACCAAGGTGAAACGTACAGTCAGTGTTTTACTAACTCAATAGGAAAAACACTATGCAGGTTTAATTCCAGTGACTGGAGATGGGTTGTAGTCTATAATTGAGACAAGTCATTCCAGTTTCTCTTCAGGTGTCAGATTGTCCTCACCAGGGCTCGACTTGTTAGCACTGACAATATGTATGTTTTTTGTCACAACATAAATGCCACAGATCCCCTGCGCAGTTACCTACTTTAATGTTTTGTCTTCATTTGTGTCTCACGGTTGGTGGTCGAAGAGAAATGTGTCACCATGGATACTGGTTTGGAAAATGTTTGCTAGAATTAAGCAGCATAAAAATGCCGGTGGACCTTTTTGTGACTGTAAGTATTTACGTAGATGAGATGAGATCATGCTTTAGTGACCTCCCAATCTCCTGTGAATAATTTATCACCTCATTCTGACTGGACGCAGCCCAGTGAGATTGCCAGTACATTATTGTTGTGGAGCTGCAGCAATTTACGTGCTCAAAATTATTAATAAGCTCCATTCCTCACTAGGCAACTTCCCTCTTGTTGCCATGTTGCCAGGCCCACAGGCACTTTTTACCAAAGGCCTTGATATTCAACTGAGGAAAGAAAATAAAACGCCTACAAGTTCAAAGCTCAGCACGAAAAGAAGAGCCATAAAACATAGTTTCTGTTTTGTTATCTCAAAAATAATGCCAGAGTCAAACATCAAAGATATTTTTTCAGGATTACACCATCAAACATGAAATCCCATCCAGATTGGCCAAGCAGACTGTATTTTCTAAATTGTCTCTCCCTCTGAAATTTAATCTGGCTGCTTTTCAGATGTGTTGACCCAATAATAAGCTTGCACACCTGTCTATCACCTGCTCAGCTCCAGACTCATTTCCATGATATTTCATTATCAGGCTCTTTCAAAGTCCTGCTGGCACGCAACGTCGGCGCAGCTTTCTGTGAGACAGTCAGCATTTGGAGGATTAGACACTAATGAAATACATATTTGTCAAGAGGACAAAGTATAAGAAAACATGAAGGACTTGTATGTATTATGTGTATGTGTGCACATTTGATTAATTTAAATTTTCACTGTATTATTTATAGAATATGTGAGTGCATGAACCATATGTTTCATATGTTTGCACTGATATGTGTGTGTGTGTGTGTGTGTGTGTGTGTGTGTGTGTGTGCTTGCCCATGTGTGGGAAAAAATGCTCCCTTGCATTGGTGAAATGTACCAAGTACAGTCTCTTAAATACTGCACTTCAGTATAATTTTAAGGTACTTGTAGATGCTCAAACACTAACATTTTATGATAATTCTTCCGTTCTACATTTCATAGAGAAATGTTGTTAACGCTTTTTTGTACCGGCCTCCATCCAGCCATCTATTTTCTGGCACTTATCCGGGTTTGGGTCGTGGTCGTGAGGCATTACAGCAATGTTGTCCAGCTCCTCCTGGAAAACATTGCTGTAATGTGCTGTTGAGCCTGCTGCCACCAGGTATTCATAGGCCAGGTGAGATATGTAATCCCTCCAGTGAGTTCCTGGTGTACCCCAGGGTCTCCTCCCAATTGTGCCCAGAAAACATCCAAAGCAGTCAGAAGAATTATCATAAAATGTCATCTTAATCAGATGCCTGAACCACCTTAGCTAGCTATTTGTTATGTGAAGGAACAGTGACTCTACTCAGAGCTCCTCATTCTATCTCTAAGACTGAACCCAGCTACCCCACGTAGGAAACCCATTCAGCTGGTTATATCTGCAATCTTATTCTTACAGTCACTACCCAGAGCTCATGCCTATGGATGAGAATTGGATCTGTAACAACTGGTAAATCAAGAGCTTCGCCTTCTGGCTTAGCTCCCTCTTTACCATGACAATCCAGTACGTTTGCATTACTACTGACACTGCATCAATCCACCCGTCCATCTCTTGCTTGAGTCTCCTGCCACTTGTGAACAAGATCCCAAGATATTTACACTCTTTTCCCAATCAAGAGGAAGGACACCATCATTTTTAAGCAGAGAATCATGGCCTCAGACTTGAACCTGCAGATTTTCATTCTTCATACATGGTTGCAAAATGTCTAGTTCCTACTAAAATTAAAGCTGCAAGCAGCGTTTGTCGGGTCCTCGGTCTGCGCGTGTCGGATGCGGCGCACGTCGGGGTTGTGGCAGAAATGCGCTGTGAACAAGGTGACAATCACCTAACCGTAACCCTAACCACCTAATAATGGCAACTATAATTGTAGAACGTGTCCTTTCATGTCTCCAGAAGGTGGCGCTGTGACTTTGGATGGATAATGACATGAGAATGTCAGCAGGGCAGGACTGTGATCCAACATGTAAAGTCTGAGGGGCTAGACCAGAAAGACTGAGAACAGTTTCCACCTGAGAGCTGTGACAGCTATCTCACCCCTCCTCACACACACACATGGTCAGGGCTGTTCCAGACAGAGACACTCCTACCATCACCCCTCCCCCGCTGACACACACACACACACACACACACACACACACACACATCCACACACACAGTCCTATACAGACAGCACACTAAGTACACAGGTGACCCAGGACCTCACTCAGCCTTTCTGTAAGTAGGAGGCTGCGGCAGCTCAACAACTTTAACGGCTCACCATTCGAAAACCGTTTTATGTGCGTCAAGCAAATAAGAATAAAGAAAGAAAGAAACGGAGCAGGAACAATAGGGTCCTTGCCTGGACCTTGGTCCTCGGACCCTAAATATCACAAACACAGTTGGAGAGAAGGGGCAAACTAGCTGGAGTTCAACATCGACTGGAAACATGTTCGATATCAAGCATTACTGCCCACAGGGTCCTCGAGAAACAGGGCTGTGTCCGTCCAAGTCCACAAAACACACGTGGACGAGATAACCATAATATCATGGCCACCTCAGCTACAATACAAGTGTAAACAGCTGGTCCACTGTTCCACAGCCAGGGCAGAATTCACATTTCATTTGACAGCTTTACATATTAAACCATACTTTTTTTTTGTTGACATTTTTAATACAAAACAAGTCTAATTGTCCAATTAAATTACCAACAATATATGAAAGATTTGAAGATTTGCCTAGACCAGCTAAAAGCATCAAAGTAACCCTTTTAAAAGCAGGACTGAATTTTTCATTATGCCACTGCTACTATTACCGAGGTAAGGAATCTCACAGCGGAGTGCTCCAATAGCTCAACAGGTTGAGTGGGCAACCCATAAACAGGGGCTATAGTCTCCGATACAGCCGCCATGGGTTTGAGTCCAAACCATGGCCTTTTACTGCATGTCCTTCCTCCACTTCCCCACTATCCCTTATAAAAAAAAAAGGCCCCAAAAAAAGAATCTGACAGCTGATACCATATAAGCTGTCATTTTAGTGCCTGCAGTCCTGAAAAACCTGACGTTACATGCATGCCAGTCAGTCAGTTTCAGATTGGTTTCTGCAATCATGATTCACGCAGCCACTATAATAATATGCAATACTCTCCAGTATCGCATTAAACAGCTTCCAGTCTCAGTCACACTGTGTTGTGTGTGTGTACTGTCAGTAGACAATAAAAGAGATATCATAATGCTTGGTGGGTGAATGTGTTCCGTTCTTTTGATATTTATGAAGGTGGGGGAAGGGTAAAATTCCAGAGCTGAGTCACAGAGAATCAACATTAACCCACCTGATTTCATACAGTTTCGATAGGAGTGGACCTATTCAGCACTCCTTCACTACAAACACATGCCTCTATTGTTACAGGAAATAGTTTCCATCTGGGAGTCAGCAACAAAACGTTTAGCCGTTTGTTCATTCGATCATTCTTTTGAAAACTGACATTTGTTGTAAAGATTTGAAACAAAAGTATAGGGTTGGTGTGGCATGTTTTTGACCTGGACAAAAAAAAAAAAAAAAAACTGTAACTGGTATCTCATAGGGCTGCAAGGTGGCGCAGTTGGTTAGCACTGTTGCCTCACAGCAAGAAGGTCGCCGGTTCGCATCTCGATGGGGGGAGTTTGCATGTTCTCCCTGTGCAGCGTGGGTTCTTTCCGGGTTCTCCGGCTTCCTCCCACACAGTCCAAAAACATGTTGAGGTTAATTGGTTATTCTAAATTGTCCGTAGGCGTGAATGTGAGTGTGCTTGGTTGTCTGTCTCTAAGTGTGGCCCTGTGATAGACTGGCGACCTGTCCAGGGTGTCCCCTGCCTTCACCCTAAGTCAGCTGGGATAGGCTCCCCCCGCGACCCTAGTGAGGATTAAGCAGTGTATAGATAATGGATGGATCGATGGATGGATGGTATCTCATACACAAACCAAAGTAAAATACATAAATGTTGAGAAAACAAAATGACAAAGTATCTATTGTGCTGTTATTACAACCCTCCTCTTATCCTTTCCATTAAACATGAGATTATCCAAGCCTCCAAATCCTACATTACTTTCTGGACTAGCAGGTCACAGATTATTCATGTGAGAATTTTACACCGATTATGGCTAGTTATGGTCCAGTATGAAATATTTACAGTTTTTGCAATATGCATGTTAGTTGCTCAGACATCCGAGTAGCAGTATCTGTGGAAATCAAGAAGCCATCTTTGTGTATTGACAAAATAGGGACTCTTTGGCATGAGCTTGGACCAAGCTTTTCCAGTTTTCATGTTTTCAAATAAGCTGAAGGATGCAGCACAAGTCAGAAAAAAATGTGCAGTTGTTAAAAAACAGCTTGGGTTGACTCTAACTTTAAATTTTAACCTGACAACAATGACATGGGCTTCACGGTTTGTGTACACATTTCATGCTTCGTAAATTTCCCTGTGTAATATTTTGTAACTTATTCAAGGAGTATTACTGAGTGTTCCTATAAATCCACTGAAGAACAAAATGATTGCAGTCAATGACTTAGTATGTCTGAATGGGTCAGAAAATGGCAGAAGCAACAGCATATTGTTTTGCCATTATCTTTTAGAATGCAGGATGTATTGGTAGCCTGCATAAAAAAAAATTAGGGAGTGTATTGCACTACATTAAATTAAATTATTACCCCAAAACAGCTGCCAAAACTTACAGGGTGTAAATGAAATGCTAACACCACTCTTAGTGTCGACACACACCTTCATTTTCACTCTCTTCATACGTTCCTTTAGCTAATACATACAGACACAGCATGGGGTGACATTAAAAGGGTAATTATCACGAATATCAAGATTACAAATGTAATTTAACATCAACCTGATGTATAACTCAGAGCGTCACATATGCACATACAGAAACGAATGGGGGGAAGACTGCTACTAACCAGCGTGGTGTAGGTGCAAATTAAGGTGCCACTTTGTTTCATCAATATGTTGAACTCGCATTGCTAAGGCCTGCTGTTATTATTCTGCCACGTATTCAAACAGATTTGCCTAATGCCATTATCTGCAGCTGAATATCTCCACTGTGTATGCATGTGGTTGCCTTAGACTACACAGGAAGAGTAAACTATGACTCAGACATGAATATGAGGACAAATCAGGCAGACTTTGTGACCCTACCGTTCCTCCAAGTCTTTTCATCTCTGTTTTCCTGTGAGTATGAACAAAAAGTGAATAAATATATTCTCTGTGTGTATCAGCCGCCGAGCGACAGTGTCTGAGCTGCTGCGGAGGCCAGTAAAAGTAATAAAACTGCTAATATGGAGTTGGCTTTCTGCTGCTTCCTGAAGCACAATGACAACCAGTCTCTGCGGAGTTATTATCCGCCATAAAAACCACATAGACAGGTGGGAGGTGTATCGGCACTGACGCCTCAGCACACTCACCTTTAAATATAGATCGGTAGACTCAAATATGATGTGCTGGTGCTCGTCCCATCATCACATGACGTAAAGCACGTTACAGAATCAGTAGCTGTTGCACAACTGAGGATGTTTCACCATTGCTTGGCTTCAAACACATCAAGATCACAATGTTCTTTTGAACACAGGACATGTGCTTTTTCTTACAAAGGAGATCACCTTCTTAAATGACACTCTTTATGTTGAGCTGAAGGTGTTTTGATGTTGAAATTGTATATATACAGTGCCCTCTGCAGAATATTTAGCCAAACTGCAGCAGGACAGTTTTAGTGCCTTTTCCTACACAATCATTACAAACTCTGTCATTACCTGGATCCAAATTCTGTTTTTCATTTACTCTCTTCCTCTTGATCTACCTTCAGTCAACAGTCTTCAAATAAAAAAAGGTCATTTACTGTCAGAGCACCTCGACTCTGATGTCCTGCCTGATGAAGCCACAGCTGCAACATAAGTAATGTGCTTGAATTCTTTCTGAACATGTATTTTATGGAAAAACTTTTTATAACTTTATTGATTAGCAGTAAATTGCTTGCATGTGTGTATATGTGTGCACTATATGTATGAAGTCTGGTATGTGTGTGCATGTAATTCATGTCTAACATGCTGAATATTTGTATGATTTACATTTCACAGTTTCTTCTCTTGTTGTACTGTATGCACATATCATTCACGGGTATTTTCTTTTCTCCAATGTAAAGCGCTTTATAACATCTGGCTTTGATATAGTGAGGGCTACACAAATACATTATATTAGCACAATTAGTGGTGTTTTACTACCTCAAACTCTAAAATGGTATAATAGATGTTTTTTATATTGAATATGGCACTGGTAAATACAGCCAATCAGCCAACAGTACTGCACTATGAAATAAATTACAACATTGGTTAAGCCTAAAAAATTAATGTTGTCAAAACAGTCTCCTATCGGGGTTCATTTAGTATCTGTTGCTAGGAATCTGGACAAACTCCATCTGCTGACAAAGATCCTGTATCATAATCAAAAATCCCAGAGCAGCTTCTAAACAGACCTTCATGTGTAGTTTTTTTGTCAGCTGCTTTTTTCAAGGACAAGAAAAAGCTTTGAAGGTTAAGGCAAGTCATTGCAATAATACACTTTCCACACATAAACTTAGGAATCATAATACAAATCTGTATTTATATTCACTGGCTCAGTTACACATATGATCAAACCCACATCACATCCTGTCAAAATGTGCAATTACTGCTACAATTATTGAAATAGGAACTGAGGAAACAGTCTTTCCTGTCCTGCTGTGCAACTCCAACTGATGCTACACTGATAAACTCTGATAAAATATATACACAAAGAGAGAGGGGGGGAGAGGGAACAAACATTTCTAATGGATCGGGGTTGTGAATGTGGAGAGAGGGTTCCAGAGATGGGATCTAGACGCTGACCCGGTCTCCCCGCTGTCCCATTCCTGCACATAAACAAACACAGGTATAAACTATTAAAGATCTAAGCTTGAAGTAATTTCCTGTGGCATAGTTCACATCCGACCACTGGTTTTACTGCTAAAAATGTCTTCATGTTTCAAGACTCATCGACAATGTGGCATGGTATCAGAGTTTCTAAATACAACACAACACATATGTCAGGTATTTCATTAGTATTACTTTCTTAACTTCTGATTCGCCATCTCAAAATTTCCCTACTGTCTAGACAATTCAGAATCCTAAAGAGTGATCTGTTTCTTCTTTTCACACGCTATCAAACATCAGATAGTAAATCTGCTTTCATCTTAAAGAATCAATCTTACATTTTGTGTTTATTCCTTCTGTGTCACTTCTGTTTTCAGCACTATCACACGAGAGGACAACAGATGTGATTGTGTTTGACCCGAGCGGCTCCTGTGGATCCTCCCCTGTTGATTTGGGTCCTTTGGCAGTTTATGTGAAGTCTGCTGTGAGTAACTTGGGTTTTAAGATGGACAGCGATTTTAAACTGGACCGCCAAATTAGTGCAGTAGTTAAGTCGAGTTTCTTTCACCTCAGGCAGCTTGCTAAGGACTTTTCTCGCGCACCTGCACTTTGAAATGGCAATCCATGCCTTCATTACCTCTCGGCTTGATTACTGCAATGCACTTTATTTTGGAATTAGCCAGTCCTCCCTTTCACGTCTTCAGTCAGTTCAAAACACTGCCGCCCGTCTGCTAACTAGAGCACAAGAGGGAGCACATAACACCCATCCTGGCCTCCCTCCACTTGCTGCCTGTGGACTTTAGGGTTCATTTTAAGATTCTTTTATTGTTTTTAATTCTTTAAATGGCCTTGTCCCACCCTACCTCTCTGAGCTTCTACACCCCTACGCCCCTGCACGGTACCTCTGGTTAGCTGAGCAGCTGCTCCTTCAGGTACTGAGGTCCAAGTGAACGCTTAGAGGGGACCGAGCATTCTCTGTTTCTGCTCCTAAAATGTGGAGCGATCTACCTTTGCACATCAGGCAGGCCTCCTCACTGTCTGCTTTTAAAACCAACCTCAAAACCCACTTTTATTCACTGGCTTTTAACCCAGCATGAGACCTCGCTCTGTTTTAGTTGTTTTGTTTTTTTTTTGTTTTTTTTTGTTCTATGCTGTTTTTGTTGTTGCTTTATTTTGTTGTGTTACTTTGTTTCAGCGCTTTATAAATAAAGTTGATTTGATTTGATTTGAAGACAACGACCACATCGAAAAGTGGTAAAGAAATGGCTAAATCAGGCTAGAATTAAGGTTTTAGGCATTGCCAGGCAAGTCCTGACTTAAGCCCCATCGAGAACCTATGAACTGTGATGAAGAAAAAAGTTTGTGTTAAATATAGTTGAACTGTACCAATTCTGTCAAGAGTAGAGGTCAAAGATACAACCAGAAGCTTGTACATGTCTACCAAAAGGGCCTAGTTAGTTATTTAACCAGAGCATTACTGTACGTATATGTTTTTGACCCAGCAGATTTTGTCACATTTCCATTATACATTTAATGGAACTATGAAAGAATCAAAATGCATGATTGCTTTTTGTTGTTTTTGTGCCAAAGACACATGGGTTTCAGTGATTCCATCATAAATAAAAAAAAAAAAAAACTGAGTTATGGGAGTCAGCCATGGTGACATGTGGTATTTACAAACGTAAACTTCTGTTCACAACTGTATCATTGCAGTTTTGAACAATATTTCTGTCTCTCAGAGCCTCCCTTAACCAGGACTTAGGCTCATTTAGGCCTATCCTAATGAAACTGCTTCACACAGATAGAGTGTAACACTAAAGATAATTCTTTGTCTCTTTGCTGTGCAGCAACAGTACATAGTAAATGTAAGATAAAATAAAAGAAAGACTGGGAAACTATAGATTACTGCTCTTATGTGGGAGGTGGTTACTTTCAGTTTGTGGTGGCTGCATTCTGTCCTCTAAGATGGCAGCTGAGTTACAGAGCACATAGTGAGAAAGACACATAGTTTGCAGAGAGCCTTTAGTCTGAGGGCCCTTCATCAAGCTAATTAATGAAAGTGATTACAACTAATGAGAGGCATGTTCGAGCACCGCACAACAGCACTTATCAAATGAGTACTGTATGTGCCAATATGAGCTGACAAAGCTGTGTGCAGTGATAAGTGAGTGTGAGTGCACGTGTGTGTATGTGTGTGTGTGTGTATGTTTATAGAAAAGGGATCTGGGAAGTTTACCGGTGTTTATCATGAATCTACAGACGAAACACAGAGGAAGGAATACCAGAAATTCCAAAAGAAAGAACTAAGATGACGTGGGACAGCTGCACATGACCCATTTCTGTGTCAAACTCTAAACAGATGGAAAGTTTTGCTACTGCAAAGTTTAATTTGACTGAGGGGATAAGGCAATCCATGTTTTTCTTCTTGTCAACAATTCCCAATGAAAGACCAAAAGCACCAATGAATTGTTCCTGCTAACAAGTATTACCTGTGCATCCAAAACCTGATTCCGTCAATATGATCAACATGAGCACTGCAGTGCATTTTGAGGCAATCACATATACAGTTTCTGGCTGAGGAAAATACTCAAGTGTGTTTTTATAAGCAAACACCAACAAATGCATTATTTATTTCCGTCTGAGTAAACAGAAATTATATGTTTGTGACCTGATTTAAAGATCAACACTTTTATTTGGAACCAGTGGGTTTGAGCCTGAGAGCTACAGATATTTAGAAAGTATAGGACAGACACAAACACATCTTTGAGTTCATTAGATTTTTAACAAAAAGACAGCCAGCATTATCCTCTGACTTGAAATCTTGTGACAAAAAGGGATGTACAAAGGAGAAAAGGAAACTATCACAAACTTAACCATGTTTGATCATATGAAAGTTTGTATTAGCAGTGTGAGAGCCAGATGATGGATAATATTTACCTGAGAAGTGAAGCTTGCACGCCTGAGTGTAAGATCTGAAAAGAAACGACAAGCAGTCACATCAGTCATTCGATTTAATTTGTTTACTTAGAATATTTATGTGATGTTTTGTTCCCGGAACAATTATGCTGAAACAGAAAATGAATAAAAATAGAATCTCCAAAGGAGGAAGTGTGATTGTGAAAAGAAAACCTCACCAACAATGTGGTCTTTAGCATGAAGTTGAGTCCAAAACTGTGCTTCCTGCCTGAAAAAGTGTAAAATAGCAACAAAAAATACAAAAAAAATCTATAATGTAATCCAGTAATACATTTTTGTGTCTCAAGGTATGAAAATCTGTCTCCAAATTGTGACAGGAGGCTTTTAAAAACGCTATTGCACATTTTGATACTACTTTAATAAGACTAAAAAGGCAATACCTTTTCTTCTTTTCCTCTGCAGCTGCTTTTACTTTAAACCACAGTGACAGAAAGGAAAAAAATTGGTTTCACAAAGAAGGCAATCAAGGCAGCGCAAAAAATATTAGCGAGAAAGTAGAAAATTTCATGTGAAATACCTTTCCTGTGCACCACCACAACCACAAGTGCCAACGAACAGAGGAACAGAACCACAGCAGAAAAAGAGCCGAGTACAAGAGGCCAGTCCACACCTGAGGAATCTGCAGACATCACCACTGCCATTAGCATCAGATTTAAAAAGGACTGGGAGGTATAAAGGGATTTTTATTCTCGGCCACTGGAGTGTAAGTAGGATTCAGGGTAGTTGCTGCAGCTACTTAGGTTGTTGAGGGATGAACTGCCTTGCAGCTCAGACAGCTGTGACACTTTTTTTTAAATTCAGCCCTATAGTCCCAGAAGCTAGAAGCACATATGAAATAATGTAATGTTATTGTAGACATACCTGGTGATGATTGAGAGGAAGTTCCTAAAAATTGAAGAACAAAGAAGTAAAAAAGTCACATTTTCTCTAAAATTACAATAAATCACTCGCATTTATTAGAGGAGTATGTGTGTACCTCTGATTACAGTCAAAGGTAGGCTTTGTTCAGAGTTACTCCATTTTCTTCCCAGTTGTACACTGTACTGGCACTGGTACAGAGCCACTGGAGTGTCCTGGACCGGCACTGGGAAAACGGCTTGATGGTGGATAATTTTGGCAGTGTAAGTGGCAACGGGTAGTTTGTTATCCGCCAGGTAGAGGGAGAACACAGCACCGGGGTATGCAGGAGACCCTGTGCACAACAAATGCCACACATCTGTCTGCTGCTGGAGAACAAGGGTGGGCACTGGCAGCATGTCTGGGAGCAAAGAAAACCAGGGCAAACATTACTCAGGTGCAATACAGTGAAATAAGTAGCCGGTTGAATTACTGTACTCATTGGACAGAAGTGAAATCTGTAGCAATTTAACAAACACTTTAAGCGAAAACGTAAAATTTTCCTCAGTTCCACTGTTTATCAGCAGCATCATCTTTAGCTGATGTTGTGTATTTTTTAAACCGTACACTTCAAAAAAAAAAAAAAAAAATGTAAAAAGCAGCTGAAGGACCAAAAATAGAACGTGAGACAAAATAAAAACATTAAAAATGTTTTTGTTTTGTTTTTTTTAAATAAAAAATTGCAAATAAAACATGCCTTTTCCCCCCCAGTCTTAATTTTATATGAGATCCTTTCTATTTTCTCTGTTTTTGGCTTTTTAATGTGGATGGAGGATATTTATAAGTGTAAAAACAATAAAATGACTCATAATATTTAATACATACAACATACAATACATACCTGTATCTGTCCAATTATGTAGACAGATACTCTTTTTCTTCTTTTTCTGTTGATTGGCACTCTTTGTATCTAATTTTAGACATGTTTACAGTGTTTAACTTGAATTT
>NW_007577734.1:447598-452050 GCF_000690725.1 Stegastes partitus | reverse complement strand
GCTGGTCCTGTGAATCCTGCCTACATAAATAACCTCACGTGCCCATGGTGTTACCCAAATCTATCAAATAAACCCATAAAATAAACTATAAATTAACCCAAACAAAATGTGATAAATAAGCAAATAATAAATCTACACAAATAACTAGCAAAGTAAATATTATTGGATAATCCAAACAAAAAATAATTAACAGATATTAGAAAAACCTAAAGACTACAAAATAGCTCCTACACTGGGTAATCCTATTCTTTTCACTTAAAAAAAAAAAAAACCTTAAACTGTATACCACACTCCATGTAAAATCAATATTTCTTCAACAACCTGGGGGGAATTTATTCAAATTTGTCGCAAACATCCACTAAAGATGAACTAACTTTAGGACGTGCCTGGGTGAATTTCAATACATCGCATAGCAATGTGTGTGCAGTCGACAGCTCCGATTACAGCAGGAAAACCGGCCGTTGCTACAAATTGCACTTTTATGTCGTCCTGTTCAACTGTAGTGTGGGAATTTGATATATCTGGCTGACATTCGGATGGTTCCGTCCCACACAGCTGGCATGGCTCTGCTCACTGTCGACTGGCACAGTCCCGGTCGGTCGGCCAGCTCCGTCTGAAATGACCCTGTGGCCAGGAAGCCCAGTGTGGTCAGCACCTGTGTGGGCGCAGGTAGGGCATGGCTCCTGGACGTGTTGCGCTCCAATAATGGCCGCAGCTCCGCGCACAGTTCTCAGCGAATTGCCCTCGGGAACGTAAAGCGCTGATGATCCAGTCGTCCTCCTGAGGTCTCTGGAAACCCGTTCTCTTGGCACTGCTCCATTGGCAATATCCTCCAACAGGTCCAAACCTGCCATTGTTGTTAACAGTATCTTCTGCACTATTTTACGTAAACTTGTACAGACCCTTTCCAAAAAATTAGAATATCATGGAAAAGTTGTTTAATTTCCATAATTCCATTCAAAAAGTTAAACTTTCATTGATTATAGATTCAGGTCCCACAATTTAAACAATTTCAAGTGTTTATTTGTTAATTTTTACACAATTTGGGCTTTCAGCTCATAAAACCCACGAAAACAGGAATTCAAAAAATTAGAATACTGTGAAGAAATCACCATTTACGTCTCAGTTTTTGCAGAAAAAAAATAGGATCACATCAAATCAATCAAAATATGGTACTTTCAAAATGATATGCCAATCTTCAGTACTTGGTTNGCGACCCTAATGAGGATTAAGCGGTGTATAGAAAATGGATGGATGGATCTACTCAATAAAGGTAATATTTGTGAGGTTATGTTACATTTGTGAATGTATTGCAGGTTTTAGGTCAAGAAATGTTATGGTTATTCAAAGTTGCAAGTTTTTTATGTTAGTTTACACTTTCTTTAGTAGACATGTAAATCCAAAGTTTATTTTATTGTGCATTTTATTGACATTTTGTGTTTTTTAACAATATGGAAAATCTGATATGAAATCTGATATAAAAATGTTTTAAAAATTACTGTTTTTTAAAATAATGTAATTCTCAGAACACGTCACTATTGTAATTTTGAGACTTAAGGAAGGTCAGTGGAGTACATTTGGAAGAAGAAACGTCATCTCAGACATCCTCACCTGTAATAGTGACTTGAACCACATTGCTGACAGTTGAATTAACCAGAGCCCTTTTTCCGTTGATCTGGTAGAGGCAGGTGTACTCGCCCTCCTCTCCTCCTCGTACCGGCCCCACAGTGAAGACTCCAGGTTGTGGTTCAGAGTTTGATACCTGACCGGCCAGAGATTGAGGGGTAACAGATGTCACTATATTTCCCTCCATATTCCTCAGCAAAAGGAAGGTTGCTGGGTTTCTAAACAGGGACGATGACCGGGCTGGGTTAGTGGGGACTGTGCAGCTGAAGGACAGTGTGTCCCCACGTTTTACTGAACCTGAGGAGGGCTTCACGGTTAAGACTGGAGGGGGAAAAGAGGGAATGGTACTAGTCGGGGCAGCATCTGGAGAAGAAAGAAAGAGAATAATAAAAGCTTGATTTAGGGCCTTCGTATCTTCACTGATTTCCCTCTTTGGCACACAATTCATGTAAAATCTGCAACCTTGGTTTGTCAAATTGGAAGCCAAACTACCGCCCATAACCGTCAACAGTGGAAGCGAGCACACATTGTGTTTGATGTTTTTGTGTGTGTGTGGGTGTGTGGTTTCTATATGTACAGGATGCAACAACCGCTATACACCCACAGAGCAGAGCACAATAAGAGACCACAGAGAGCACCTGCATACAGCAGTGTGTTTTGTGGCTTGGAAAAGAGCGGATGGGAGTGTTTATTATTTTATACAACATGTCAAATCACCACTGGGCGCAGACTGAACAGAAAAGCTCTTTGGTTCTTTTGAAATAAAATGTAAAGCAGCAGGCAAGACTAGATCTGACTCATCCCTAATACCAACCCAGTGTCATCTTGATTCTCAGCATTTTTCACTAATAATGGAGTAGCTGTGGTAAGGTTTTTCTTCAGTGCAATCATGAGGTGTGTTTAAAGGCTTGATATACAAGTAGACAAATTTTCATCAGTTTTGTTTAGATGCTTCTATCAAGAAAAGGTCAAGCTAGAGTTTTAATCAGATTTTAAGTGAATCACACACAGAGTTGTTATCAAGGAATGTAAAAATAAAAATGTACAAACCTGTTTGGCACTCCAGTTGCAAATAGGGACTGAATGCACTGTATCGGCCCTCCTGGTTCCTGTACATGCAGCAGTAAAGTTCATGCTGGCCTGAAACCCATTCTTTCATCCTAACAGTGAACTGAACCTCCTCGGCATCTGACTGCGGGTTACGAGAGTCCACCTCGGTGAAATGAAAGTAAAAGGAATAAGTAAAATCGCAACGCTAAGCTGCAGAAAATATCCAAAAATCTTGAGAAACATTACCTCCTCTCTGAACCAGTACAGCCTGAACACAACCCCATGGTGACCCTCGGGTGCTCTGCAGACCAGGATTGCTGAGTCCTTTGACCTAGAATAGATGTCCAGCGTAGGTGGCGGAAGAGGAGGCAGGGAGGTGGTGGAGGCTGAAACTCTTCCTAGACAAGAGAAAGAGACATATAACATGAGTTACACAAAATCCTTGAAAAATGGAGAAACAGCAGTTGTGCAAAAACACAGCTGGAATTGCCACAGTGACACTCACTTTGCACCAAACTAGTAATTACAGCTAAAAATGTGAATGGTGTGTGAAACTCAAAATGAAGAACACAGTTTATTGAAATATTAAACACATTTACATCAAGAAACATACAGAATTTTTTGTGTTAATGATGAGAACTTTTTAAGTGATCACACTTTTTTGGGGGGGGATATTGTTAATTCTAAGAACTGTAAATATAGTACATTTTTCTATTTTTGGAGATATATTGTAGATTTTTGTTGTAAGCTCAAACAAAAGGAATAATGACAAGAAGGCAGTTTTAAGAAACATCTGTGGTTTGATGCTTACCCCAAAGTTGTAGAAAAGCAAATGTCAGAGAGTAAATCCAGAGTTGACCACGAACAACCGGCATCTTTGACACCAGAAAAACAAGAAGAAGAAGACTGGCTGAAATAAAGAAAGCACAGACAAACATGCTGCTCTCTCTCTCTTTCTCTCTCTCTCTCTTTTTCTCTCTTCCTCTCTCTGTTTTCTTAATACATATGACATCCTCTTAAAGGCACAGCGATGGAAGAAGTCAAACCTGTAAACACACTTCCTTTTTAGGAACTCACTGCTTGTGTGTTATGATGAGAATAAATAGCTGGCCTGAATCACAAAAAACCTCAAATAAATAATTTTAAAAAAAAATCTGTCAGCATGTTAAAGGAAACAGAAAATATTTCCCACCATAATGTGAGAAGCGTACTTGAAAATACCTTTATATTTTAGTCCGGTATGCTGCCTTTATTCAATAAAATTTGAGTTGCAAATCGATACCAGTGAAAAAGTTGCTCCTGTGGCACTTTGGGATTTCTTTTTTCCTTGACATAATGAAAATAAGGAGACACTGATCTGAAACTGCAAGTGTGTTGTCAACTACTGTGAGTTAAGCAAGTTCGTTAACAGCACAGTTGCTGCCAAGGTCTTATCTCTGAACTTTATGTCCCGCCCCTTCAACCAACTCCCATTCACACCTGACTTGCAGGATCTCCCGATCTTCGTTCATGCACACAGCTGCCCCTAGGTCTGCTATTATACCAGTCACTTATACGTTTTCCCTTCTACGTCATGTTGTCTGTCATGCTGGGTGTAGTGGCTCATTTGTCTCTAAAATAAACTTAACTTAAACAATAATCAAAAGGCCACTGATGCACCATGGGTATGTGGTTTACGCAGGCAAAAGAGTCATTGTCCATACCAAATTATTGCGTTTTTCTTATTTCCTTTATTACCAGTGAGGCAAACAAACAAAAGAACAAAGGTGCCATCCT
>NW_007577734.1:438309-444403 GCF_000690725.1 Stegastes partitus | reverse complement strand
CTCTTGATACATCTGAACGTGAGCGTGGATAAGTTCCTCCACACTGCATTCAGGAAAATCCATCTTGAATTGCTGCTGCCAAAGTGCATCCAAATTTACCACAGACACTCTGTTCACTGTTCACTCTGGCTGTTCACAGTCCCTTGCACTTCCACTGTCTCCTGTCAGTGGTCCACTCACTGTCCAGCCTAGCATCGTTCTAATTGCATAGGGTCCACCATCAACACTGCAGATGACTTGTAATGGTTCCAAGGCCTTAGGAACATGTGTTCCTATCAGCAGATCAATTCCTGCATCTATTTCAGGCAAACGAACACAGTTCAAAAGAGGCCATGCCTGAAGATCCTTTTGTGTTGGAATGTTCCCTCTGTGGACAGGCATGCGTTCCTGTGTGTAAGTTTTTGGTAGTTTACAAAAGTTATCCTGATTTAAACCAGCCACCTCGAGTTCAGAAACAATATGGCTGTTTACAACTGTCTCCTGGCCCATGGTCCTCAGGAGAATACAAGCCTTCTGTCCTGTGAGGCCAAGCTTGTGCATTAAGCCCTCTGTACAGAATACTGCTGTACTCCCTTGGTCCAAGAATGCATAGGTGTTAACAATCTTGCTGTCTTTCTTTGACTTGACCTGCACTGGAACTATGGGAAGTTTGCAGTCATCATCACCAGCCCCAGTAAGACCACTTGATACCAGAGTGCTGTCCAGTGCTACCTCTGATTTCTTCTCTGCTTCATCAGAGTCCTTTACCTTTTCTTTTGGCTGTATGTGAAGAACAGTTGGATGTTTAAGCCCACATTTTCCACAGGAAATCCATTTTCTACAATCCTTGCTAATGTGTCCAGTACACAGACAGCCAAAACAGATGCCTTTTTCTTTTAAGAAGCCTATCTTCTCTTTGTGATGCTTTTTCTCCAAATGCTGACACAAATCCAATATGTGTCCTCCTCCACAGCAGAGATACACCTTCCTTGCTGGTTGAATGTACTCCTTCCTTTTCATTCCATGCTGCACTTTATTTTCCACAGGGGCTACAGTGGTGGCAAAACTACTTCCTTTTATGCCAAACCAAGGCTGTGGCTTGTGTTTTACTGCAACTTTATTAGTTATCAGCGATGGACCATCCTGAATGCTTCCAACCACTGGGTCAGTTAAAATTTTAACTTGTCTTTCAATGAAATCAGTTATGTCAGTCAATGCAGCTCTTCTGCTGCACCTCTTCTGCGGATCACAGGCTCCAGTTCTCCACTTGTCCCTGAGTTAGTAGGGCAACTTTCATATAATGGTCAACATGTTCATTGGCATGTCTGTGACGACCCGAGTCTCAGAATCTATGCGGGTGGACCCAACGAAAAAGGGAGGCGGGAGAAAATGTTAAAGGAGAAGATTTATTTGACAAGGGAGGGGGAAGTGAGGGGGTCCTGGTGGAGGAATCCAGTGGGGGTGTCGTGGTGGAGATCCCAGGTGGTAGGTGGGGGTGCTGTGCTCCAGGAGCGGTGCTGGTGCGAATCCGTTTCCCGTGAAGGTCTTCCCTGTGTAGGTGCTCAAACGGAGATCCGTCGGGTGAAGGTGCTCGTGTATTCCCGTGAAGTGTGCTCGAAGGTGAAGAAGCGGCAGGCGTGTGGGGAGAAGCACTGGAGCTGGAGCCGAGACGAGACGCTGGAAGTGCAGAGGAAAAAAACCATGAACTAGAGACACTCAAAAAACAGTAGACTTAGCTTGAAGTTGCTCGAGAGAATGCTGCTAAGCGGCCTGATTGTACCACAGTGAGGAATCACAATCATCTAGCGCTGAAGGTCTGTGAGCTGCCCGTATTTGTACGGCTGGCTGCTGATGAGAAGATGCGCCGCAGCTGTCAGCGCTTGATTGTCTCATTCAGGTCGGCTCCGCCCAGCCTGCAGGGAGAACAGGAAAAACACGCCCACCACACACCAAGACACAAAACAAGCAAAAACACAACAAGCATACCATCCTAACAATGTCCAGCTTATTCAAATATTGCACTCCTTCCATAGCATTGGAGCATCCTCTGAGGAAAAGACTGTAATCTTGAAGAGCTTTCACATCTTCTGTCTTGAAGAGAGGCCATGAAAGAGTCTTTTCCATGTATGTATAATTATGCAACTTTGTGCTCATTTCCAAACTGCTCCTGCAATGATGCTTTGGCTTTGATCGATCCCCTACTTGGATCCATGTGCTGGCAACTTCTCACAAGCTTTCAGAAATGCGTGATGTTTTAAGGGATCACCATCAAAGATTGGGATTTCTCTCTTTGGCAAAGATGAGAGGCATTGCTGTTGAATTAAGAGTGTTGTTATTTCATTTTGTTTTCTCATAATTCCCAACATATTGTTTTGATCCTCCTTATTTGAAACTGATCTTGCATACAAAGCATCTCTGTTTTGAATGTTAGTGCTGTCTTGAGCATTGTGTGACACTGAGTGTTGCTTGGGGACAGGACATTCAAGTAACACAGAACATGGCACATTTTTCTCTTTCAGCCTTGTTCCGGGATTCACATGTTCATATTTCAGTTCTTGACAATTCTTTGACATTTGGGGAATTAATGAATTTGCATTAGCATTTAGAGTTTGTGATTTTAATTTTCCTCTTTCAATATAAGAGTTCATTGCATCTGAATGTTTTGTTGAGTATTTTCTTCCACTTAGGCTGCTTTGAACTCCGAACACATCCAGTTTAGCCTTGTGTGCTGCAATTTCCCCCTCCAGTTGAAGCTGTTCCTTCCTTTTCCTTAACCGTTCCTCCTGTTCTTCCAGTTCATGTTTTTCCTTTAATGATTTCTGTCTGGCCATTACTGCTGCCAAGTCGGCCTCTGCTTTGAGATGTGCAGAAGATGTAGAAGAAGCAACAGACTTTGATCCCTTGGCAGAGTTTTGTGGCTCAGTATGTGCTTGCCATATTTGACACACTGTCATTCGGATTTACATCATCTTCCATTTCATTTGTCATGACCGTGGACACAGCCTGCACAGACACTTGAGGTTCAGATGGTAAAGGAAGGTAAGTAGCTCCATTTGTTGCAGTAGGATCAGACTGAATAGGGCTGCCATTGTGGGGCAATTCCTCAGCTTCACTCAGCCATTTTTTAATGTGTCACTGTATTTCACAATGCTTGCAAACCATTCATTTTGTTTGTTCTGTTCGTCCTCCGGAAGTAAAGGAATCAATATTATGTAACATGTTGGCATTTTCACACAGCTCAGTTAGACTCTTCATATGAGCTTCCACAGACGAGACATTTTCTTTTCTTTTCAAAAGTGCCTTTATTTCTGGAATGAGTCCTTTAATTTTATTCACAGACATTCTGCGTTCTCTTTGGAGTTTTTCGATTGTATTCCCCAATGCCTTTGCAGTGAGTTTTGTTTCTCTTTTTCCACACTCCACTTCAAAACGTGCACCATTAGAATTTATTTCACTCATTGTACTGCTTTATTTCTCTTTTAAGTTCCTTCAGTCAAATATTTATGCATTTAGAAAACATCCACAAGCAAGAAGACAACAGACATCACGTTTCCACAGACGCTTAGCAGCGGTCACTTCAAAGAGTTAGAGCGGATATTTTTCATTCAGCAGCAACCAACAAACGCACGGAGATGATGATTCAGCCCCGCACGGGTGATTATTAACACCAGGGCAGAGGATATTTCAACTTCCATCCAGCAATCAATAAAACAGTTGCCACCTATGGGCAATCTGGAAAGAATATTGAAAGCTGTATCCTTCCATTACTGCATCCATCCGTGGCTCACCTGGCTGTCGCTCACTTTGTCACAGGCTCTCAAGTTGTTTGGCTCACAGCCAGGCCTACCTGCATGTAATGCATCCGAAGTCATTTCATTTAATCACTGTCCATATGATCTGTATCCCGACGCTCTAAGTAGTGCGGCTTCTTCAGTGACTTTTTTTGTTGACAAAACGTAGTGACTTCATAAAAAACAAACCAAAGAGCGCTGAGAGGATGAAGCTAGGCCTTGCTCTTTGTCCGACATGCTGTACAAAAGTTTCGCTGAGATCCAAAATACATTTCAAAAGTTTAATAATGGAAAAAAGTCAACTTAATATAACGTGCACAAAATATGACGAAATGAATCTCATATGATCAAACTTGCGGTCAACAAAAAATACGGCATCTCACTCACCCTCTCCTTCATCAACTGCATACGTGCAGGTGAGCAGGTATAGTTCTTAGGAAGACAGGAATACAATAAATATAGTAATACCAAGTATTGCAGGGATTTTGAAGACTCCCTCTGGTGAAAATCAAGTTGTTTATATTGCTGACATGTCGATATGCTATTTTTTATGTGCTAAAACAATGACACGTGATTTAAATAAGCATTCATGCCATGCCTGACTATTAGTGACTTAAAAAAAACTTAAAAACACAGATTCAGACAGGCAGGATTTCTTACATATGTCACAGAGTGATTTGGTGTGGAGGTGAGAGGGTGAGTGCCTGGGTGGCATGTGTGCCTGATTGTAACTCCGCCCCCAGGATTAGGCATAAGTAGAGACTGGTGTGTGTGTTGAGGATGCGATGGTGGCAGGTCCTGAGCAGAAGGAATGGCAGCGGACAGAGGGAGCTGCTCCTGGGTTGGTGGACGGCAGGTCAGGTTTGGGAAACGCGCACGGAAGGCGTCTGGCTGAACCGGAGCGGGGACAGCAAAGAGTGGCCGGTGACTGGAAGCGCCGTGGAGGGGGAGCGTGAGCCAACCCCCCTCTTCATCAGCTAAGTGCCTTTTAATTGTGGTTGCTGGAGTGGTTGAAGCAGGGCCCGCTTGCATGGTTTTAAGTTTTTTTATCTTTTTGCTGTGACGTGTGACAACAAGATAGCGGTGGCCCTGCCTTAACCAGCCCCTGTAGCACAGTGTCTCCACCAGTCACCGGTTTGGCAATCACACGGCCTGTCCCTTACGCAGGTCGCCCCCATCCCCCCTAAGCGTCGGGGAAGAGGACCGACGGAGGAGGAGGAAGAGAGGAGCCTCCATGGAAGCCGCAGGGCAGGACTAGCTGGTTGCTGGCTGGCTTGGCCAGGATTGTTTCTCCTGTCCCGGACTAGGAACATTTTTAATTGTTTTATTTTTTTAAACAACTCCAGCCTATTAATAAGTTTTGTTATCCTTTTTAACCAGCCTCATGTTGAATATTTATTTATATAGAGTGCTCCCCCTAGGACTCAGTGTGTCTGGGGCTTCTCACCCCTGCAGCAAGTGGCGTTGTCGGCAGGATTTGTCCTTTGGGTTGAGCCTCTATTAAATAAATATGTCAACTGAACAGTCCCAATCAGGAGCACAACCCATGATGATGCCTTTTTTTATGGGTGGACCTTGGGCACCAAAATTTAATGGTGCACAGTCAGATGTTAAATTTGGAGAATGGCAAAGACAGCTAGAAACCCTGTTCATTTTTCAACCTATCAGAGACTCGCAAAAAGCTGATTTTGTTCTCGGACTATTAGATGGAGAAGCAAAACGAGAAATTCTAGCGTTGGACCAAACTGACCGAAATACACTTAAGAAGATTTTTGATGCACTGTTTGAACTGTATGGAGACAATACACATGTTTCCACCTTAAGAACACAGTTTTTCAATTGTAGACAGGAACCTCAGCAGTCATTGAGGTCTTTCTCGTTACGACTACGAGAACTGTTTTCCAGGTTGAAGCAGAAAGACACCATGAGTCGGCAACAAGGAGATGCAGTGCTACGGGACCAGTTCATTATGGGCCTAAGAGAGGGCCCCATCCGCCAGGAGCTCAGGCGGCAGGTGCGGAAGGAGCCACAGCTCACTTTTGAGGAGGTAAAAACAGAGGCTCTGGCCCTGGAGGATGAACAAGGAGAATACTGGCCACCTTATGACTGTTTAGCAGTGGGTAGAACACCACCTACAGGCTCAAAGGTAGTAAATGACTGGAAGCAGCAGTTGCGTGCTGAGATTATGGATGATGTGAACGAACAAATGTCAACCATGACAAAGACGATTTTAGAAGAGTTGAGAGGGGTAGCTTCTCCCCATTTTGTTTCCTCCCAACACCCAAACAGAAGCCCGAGACCCAGAATGCCTCGCAACCGTAACG
>NW_007577734.1:434208-435574 GCF_000690725.1 Stegastes partitus | reverse complement strand
GGCGATCGCTGGCTCAGCCAGTCAAGATCCTATGAAGACACTGGAAGAGACTAGAGCTGAAAAATGGGGTAGTGTGTAGAACTGTTAAAGACCCCCAAACATCAGAAACACTCCATCAGATTGTTGTTCCAGCATCACAGGCACAGCTACTATGGACTATGTACCATGAGAAGATGGGGCATCCGGGGCTGGATAAATCGCTGGCCTTACTTCGGAAAAATTTCTACTGGCCACAGATGGAGGACACGATTACTGCCTGGCTACAGGCCTGTCCGCACTGCGTACTGCACAAGTCTGGACCACAAGGTAAAGCCCCTTTAGTGCTACTCACCGCCAAAGCTCCAATGCATATTGTAGCCATTGATTTTTTGACATTGGGCCGCCCAGCTGACAGGTATCAGAATATACTTGTTATGACAGACCTGTTCACAAAGTTTGCGTGGGCAGTCCCCACCTTAGATCAATCGGCTCTCACAACAGCACGAGCCCTGTGGTCCTATGTAATCCAGCCATTTGGATGTCCTGAGGTACTGCATTCGGACCAAGGCACTAATTTCGAATCCAGGTTGATACAAGAACTCTGTCAAGTTTATGGGTGTCGTAAAAGTCGAACGACCCCATACCACCCTATGGGGAATGGCACCTGTGAACGTTTGAACCAGACTGTGTTGAACCTCCTGGGTACATTGGAAGTAGAACAACATCAAAGGTGGGTGGAGTACTTGCCTGGACTTATTCAAGCCTATAATAATACTGTCCATGCATCCACAGGCTACGCACCATCCTTTTTGATGTTTGGCCGCCATATGAGGACCCCTGTGGATTTGCTGGTCGGGGGCATGGAAACCGACCCTCCTAGGTGCACCACAGACTGGGTGGCCAAGCACCAAGCACAACTGGCTTATGCATACAAAAGAACATCTGACAACCTTCATAAAGCAGGTGAGAAAAACAAAAGACTGTATGACCGAACAGCCAGAGACGCCCCGCTTCTGTCTGGAGAACGGGTTCTAGTGCGGGACCACAGGAGGCGACAGGCTGGTAAGCTTGGTGATCGCTGGGAAAAGTGCCCTTACGTGATTGTCGACAGGTTTCACCCAGACCGTCGGGTATATAAAGTACGTCCAGAGGGAAAGGATGGGCCAGAACGTACCATTCATCGAAACAACCTTCGACCTTGTCTCCACTATGTGCTCCCGAAGTCTGATTCTACCGAAAATTCAGATAGCCCATCTGTGCCGATGTGGGGACTCTTGTTACCTGCAGGAGGGGGTACCCCAAATGAGCCTGCACCCTTACCTGAGCCAAGAAGGTCCCAAAGGACCAACATGGGGGTGCGGCCCGAGAGGTACATGGACTAGGACTT
>NW_007577734.1:422136-433722 GCF_000690725.1 Stegastes partitus | reverse complement strand
CATGGTTTTAAGTTTTTTTATCTTTTTTTGCTGTGATGTGTGATTACGAGATAGCGGTGGCCCGCTTGCATGGTTTTAAGTTTTTTTATCTTTTTGCTGTGACGTGTGACAACAAGATAGCGGTGGCCCTGCCTTAACCAGCCCCTGTAGCACAGTGTCTCCACCAGTCACCGGTTTGGCAATCACACGGCCTGTCCCTTACGCAGGTCGCCCCCATCCCCCCTAAGCGTCGGGGAAGAGGACCGACGGAGGAGGAGGAAGAGAGGAGCCTCCATGGAAGCCGCAGGGCAGGACTAGCTGGTTGCTGGCTGGCTTGGCCAGGATTGTTTCTCCTGTCCCGGACTAGGAACATTTTTAATTGTTTTATTTTTTTAAACAACTCCAGCCTATTAATAAATTTTGTTATCCTTTTTAACCAGCCTCACGTTGAATATTTATTTATATAGAGTGCTCCCCCTAGGACTCAGTGTGTCTGGGGCTTCTCACTCCTGTTACACATAACAAAGCAAAGGAACCAATACTGTCAACATGCAGGTTTAGACTTTCAGTATCAATGTTCTTCTTCAGAATTGGTTTCTGGTTGGAATATGTACTGCTAAATTTTGCCATTGTGCAGCACAGAGTAGTTTTATCAATGGTTGAGAAGTTGTTGGTGAGCTGGTTTGCTCGAGTGGATGAGTGGGTGGAGAAAGGCAAGAACTTTAGCGATCCGCGAATTCTAAAGGAAACAGCAGTGTAGATTTACGTCGATACCATCTTAAACGCATGAAAGGATTATTTTCATTGGAAAAACTTTAATACCAAATTTGATGGCTCCCTTTAAAAACAGCTATCAGCTGATGCATTGTAATCAGAATTTTTTCTTTCGGTCTAAAATATGGATACAGCGATTCAGATGTTTTTCATCAGTGCATGTGGACGTCTCCCATGCCTCTCTGTCATACTGCATGTCAGTGTAATTGAACACTGTCTTTGATTGGCTCCCCAGTGTTGTGTTGCTCATCAGTAAGAACATTGTGGAGGCACTGATTAGCTCCTGGGGGAAGCTTTTCACTGCCCTGGGAAATGGGTTCATTGAATAAAGTGGTTGCAATTTATAACTCAAGGACTGACTTGCTGCAGACCTTACTGTATACAGTGTTATGTTTTACACTGCACTGTGCAGTATAGTCTCTTTTATAACCTTTAATTTATTTTTAATCACTATTCAATAAGATTCTTTTCTTATTCTGATCCAAGTGTTCTGTTGAGACTCATGTAAAAAAAAAAAAAAAAAGGAAATCTGAATTTACACTAAACAACATCTTTTTATAATGACGATTTGACCTAAATAGGATAGTATAAAGAAACATGTGCATAATTCCCACTCCTTTTGTGTATTTTAACATTGAAAACGGATTCACAATGCCAAGCAGTTCTTAGTTTCACTGTTTGTGTTACCCTTTCATGTCATTGTCCTATATGAGCAAATCCCACAGGCTGCTTTACCTGACCTACTATTGTACACCCTTGGTGATTCTCTCCTGGTACTGTACTATCACATGCAAATGTGTACACTCTGACTTCATCATCATTTTTTTTTTCCTTTCGACCTCTTTTCTTTCTCTTTGACTCTATAACTGAGGACAAGTCAGAAGCATAAAGCCAGGGTCTCAGCAATCTTGAAGTTGACCAACTGATTCATACAGATCTGTTAAAACTGGGTTTGATCCCTACATTGCTGTGTTCATATATGAAGGTGTTGTACATGAGATATGTTTAGTCGATTGTAGTAGTAAATCCTCCCCCTGTCTCTGGTGTTTGCTTAGGCTGAAAGTTATCAAATATATCTGCTCGACTGTTAGGCCACAGTGTCAACTTTGCACATTTGACATTTCTTCTAATCCGAAGCCTTTTCTAAGCACATAGTACGTAACATTGCTGGTTTCATCAATCTGTTAAAGTGACAGTATTCTGTCCTTCAGGTCACTTTTTACATTAATCTTCCTTACTTATCAAACTGTCTAAATAATTGTTAGCCTTTTTCATTCATGATTTCCTGAACACTAAAAATTCTGTCCGTGTGTGATTAGAATTTTACTGCTACTATACAAATAGGAAAGTAAAAACATCCCAACTGCTGCGATGGAGCTCAAGACTGAACTCAATTGTAAACTATGAAGTTTGAACAGTGTACCAGTGTTTTAGGTTTGACTAATGAAAAGTGAGGATAGATAAGGCAGAATATTATGTCTATCAAACTGACCTGGCTATGTTTAATATGGCCGCTGATAATGATAGCCTTGACAGCACTGTGCATCTCTGAATAGAGCCTTGGTGCAGTATTTAAAGTGAGGATGAGTCACTGATAGCTGGTTTATACTTATCAGCCACCTCTCTATCTGGTGAACCAAATGGTGCAGCTTGTGGGAAGCACAGACCTATTCAATTCAATTCAATTTTATTTTATTTGTATAGCGCATATTTACAACAACAAGTCATCTCATAGCACCTAACAAAGGCAGAAACACCCAACAATCCAAAACATTTGGATTCCCTATAAGCTTCAGCAGTCTGCAAGCAGTCTGCAACAGTGGGAAGGAACCGAAAACCCCCGCAGGGGAAAAAATAAAACCTCCGACAGAACCAGGCTCAGGGAGGGACGGCCATCTGCCTCGACCGGTTGGGTGGATATGGGATGAATTATACAATTTAGTGTACAGTTAGACAGTTATTAGAAGTTATTGTCCTTTTGTTCCTCCGTTTCAAATGAACCAATTAAATATTCCATTTCGTAGTTGGTGGAGGTAACAGGAGGCATCATGGTGGGGGCAGCAGGATGCACAAGGTGAGGCCAACACATGCGTACGTGCTAAGACCTGCAGAAATGACTGATATTGATTCAAAAGGACTGAATGTCAGACATTTTAAAGGCCAGCTGACACCAGTACGGTACCTGTGTTTTTGTACTAATAACAGTCTATGTTTTTTGCAGCAGATATTTTGGGTTGTCATAGCAAGAAAAACACAGGGTGACAAATGACACTAACTTTATGAAATAACAATAATTGATTACACCAGTGCTTTTTTGTGTGTGACAAGTCCAAGTCTGTATCACAAAAAAGTGAATATGAACATTACGTATTTTGTGGACATGCTAGCTCAGTGGTTAGCACTGTCACCTCACAGCTAGAAGATCCCCCGCCTGGACCTTGGATCTTTCTGCGTGGAGTTTGCATGTGTTTCCCTGTGCCCCTGTTGGTTCTTGCTGGGTTCTCCGGCTTCTTCCCACTTCCCAAACACATGCTGAGGTTATTTGGTGATTCTAAATTGTGCGTAGATGTGAATGTAAGTGTGCTTTGTTGTCTGTTTCTATGTGGCCCTGCAGTAGTCATGGGATTTTCATAATTGAACAAATGACAAAACTGGAGATACGATTAGGATGTTTAAATCCAATTTAAGCTTAAATAAATAATAAGACTAGACATTATGACATTATTACTGGCGACCTGTCCAGGCTGTCCCCTGCCTTCGCCCTAAGTGAGGATTAAGCAGTGTATAGATAATGGATGGATTATGATGTGTATGTAAACTGAATTCATGAATATACTGAACAATCTTGTATAAAACCCAACCCAGTGAAAGGACAGAAGCCCAAGTTCTCCCTGCATTTCCAATGCCCAAGCTCTCTGCATGTTGGATACCCAAGTTTTCTGCACTGCAGAAGCCCCAGCTTTCTGAACGTGTGGGTGAGGTGAAATCAAGGTTACCAGGGCCTGGCAGAGAGTGGGTTTTCGGGGTGGGTGTAACTTCCCAGTTACTGGGAGGGGAAAGAAGAGCACCCCCGTTGTGAGTGTCAGATTACGTCAAGTATACATCAATGCTGACTAAGGTTTTTGACTGGTATCAAAGAAAATGTATTGGGTTTTCATGGGTAGGAGGAGAGTCAGGAGAAGTTGCATAAGTATATAAGGAAATGTATCGCATTGTTCATTAGTTAAAATCTCAAGATTTTGCTCAGTTTTGTTCTTGCGGCCTCTATATTGAAAAACTATTATTCACATCAGACTCTGAAGACTAAAGACTTTTTCCTTTAAAAAATAAAATAAAATAAAATAAAATACTTTTTTGAAGATGCCAGATACAGACAAGAAGAAATTTTTTGACTACATGTTTGACAAAGCTGCCTGACCAACACTGGCCCATGGCAGGATGGTAGGCAGACTGAGTCACAACACAACCTGTCCAGGGTGTCCCCTGCCTTCGCCCTGAGTCAGCTGGTGTAGACTCCAGCCCCCTCGCAACCCTACTGAGGATTAAGCGGTGTGTAGATCATGGATGGATGGATGGATATTATATATTTTTAATCAGAATAAGCTCAGGGTTTGTTAAATATTGCACAAATTAAAATGCATGTTGTTGCAATGAATTACTAAATATTTGATGTGTCCTGACTGAAATGCACAATGTCTTTGCGCTGCCATACAGAAACTTTTAAAATGCACCGAAGCATTACCCCCAGACAGCATATAATATATTGAATATGCTCTTTGTATCAGTTGTGCTTCAGGATACTGCTCTGTTCTGTGCATATGCAGTTTTGGAATTATGGGAAGAACTCATTATCTACCAATTTTACTGTGCAATAAGAAGCATGTTTGGAACGCTCTGATCACATTCATGCTTTCTTTGTATTTTCCCTCAGGGGAAGAAGCTGGCCAAATGCCTTGCCCCTATTCTCATGGGAGGATCAGTTTCAAAGCCTTCTGCCTTGGTGTGCTCACCATGAAAGTAACAATGCGAACAACTATGGCAGCTTATGGACTTTATTTTCCATATGTGAATGTGTGTTCGTATGCATGATGGTTTCTGGAAAGGTTTGTTGTTTTTGGACATGTGTGACCATCACTAACAGGCTATATTGGAAACCAATCATTAGATGATGTAATTTAGTTTAGGAGTTGTTTAGAGGACACACACAAACAACTGAAACATATAAAAAATGCTTTGCTTCAACAATTTGCCAGAAATTCAATTTAAACACCTTATTCAACCCTATTTTATTGGGATTGAGGCTGAAGGTTGACTAGGTGAGCCAGACTTTAAATGATCTTACAGTTAGTATAACACTTCTGTACAGATGCCTGCAGGCATTCCTGGGAAATACTAACTTATGTAAAACATGCTTATGTACATACTTTTTTTTTTTTTTAACCATAAAAATCAGGTTATGCAAAAATTTAGCTGATTAGTTTTTGGGCAAACCAGGACACAGGAGTTGACAGAGCCGGGTTACTAATGCAGAGTTAGAATGGAACAAATTTGGTTAAATTTCATTTATACTGATGTTGGATTAAACTACAAGGACACTTAATGGGGCTATAGTTAATATTTTTTAAACAAATTGCATCTTTAAAATGTGTAACATAAAAGAGAATGCCTTTACTGATTAACCCACAGAATTATCACTTAAATGGGAAGCTCCTCTTGACTTTATAAAAAATTTTTGGTTCACTCTGAACACTCTCATAACGTCTTTTATAATGAGAAATCTCAATCAACCCCCTGTGAAATAGCTACTCAGAAAAACACAGCAGACAGACGGTTAGTGAACACAGCTGAGTATTTAGCCAGAGCCAGATATATCCCACAGCCATTGACCAAAAAAGAGATAAAAGAGGGTGACAATTTCTTCTTAAAGGACCAAAAATACTAATAAATGATGGTGTTGCTCTGTGTCTGCTAAATATGGAAAAAAATAAGCACATTCATCATTTTAGTTTATTCATTTCAACTTTGAAAAGATGATATGTCAGTGCTCTGGAAGAATCCTTCCAGGAGTGCATGGCGGCGTGGCAGAGAAGGCTGGGAAAGTGTGTTAGACTGCAGGGGGATTATTTCAAAGGGGAAAACTTGTGGTTTGTAGTTTGGATTTGAAATATATCTTTTGTGACACCAGTCCTGAAACTTGTCTGACACACCTTGTACAACAGAAATGAGTACACCTCTGTGCAATAATACTAAAATGTCAAATGATTCAAAGGTGTATCATCTCTGAATAAGTGTCTTACCTCTTCGTTGAACAGTAGAGAATTTCCTCATATACACAGTCAAAAACAAATATCTTAAAAACTAGTACAGTCGTGACTCAATAATCCGACACTAAATGTAAAACCTTTTTTTAAGTCTGACAGCAAAGCTGTCAGATTGTCAAGATAGAGGTCAAAATACAAGGAGGGCTTGATGCTTGAATGGTAATTTGTTGTTAATATTAATTGTTTATAGTTGTTATAATAACTAGTGTATTGTTAGAACACTATGCACTCTTTACACTATTTACTGGATTTCACGCCTAATTGACCGGTGCGCTTGTGCACGGGCTCGTCGGTTGACATTAAAGGTAAATACGTTCAGACAGCAGGCTGAAGTGACCCAAATCCGATTTTTTTTTTTTCTCCTATGCAACCTGTATCTGATCTTTTCATGACAGTCTGAACAACAAAGATCCAATTCATGATGAATATCTATATATTTAGCGCGGTCGGGTGGCACTTCCACCCTGGGGGTACGTTCTGATGGGGTGGAAGTGGCCAGAACGCACAGGCAGTATGTGGCTGCTGATGCCAGTTTAGGATAGTGGTCACAGCTCTGTTTCCACCATCGGTGGTGGGGGAGTGGCAGTTAAGCTCCACCGTTACCATCCGTGTTTACTTCCATAAAGACTGAGCACGCTCGCTGCGTGTGACGTCATTGTGTCCTCTTCTGCACATGTGGAACACTTTTAGGTCATATGAAGTTCGCACAGCAGATCACATACAAGTCACATTTAATTGGAAATGTGAACGAACTCACAAAAAAAACGGATTTCACAAAAAAATCTGACTTGAGCATTATGTCCTGCAGTCTGAAAGTAGCCAATCTGTCGAATTGTTAAGTCAGATAATACGCTGTCATCCTTATTTGTGACATAAAATATCATGTCGGAGTCGGAATCCAATGCTGTCTGTATGTTACAGCTATTTGTAGTGGGTTCCATTTGTTTTTCCTAAAAACCTGTCAGATAGCAAGGTTTTCGGATTGTTAAGGGTCAGATTGTCAACTCATAACTGTGCTTTATATTATTATACATGTCCCAAAGTACAAATTCGGCACAAATAAAGTGAATATACCTGTGATCCCTGACACACAAGTTAGAAACTCTGTGATTAACGAACCTTAGCACCTGAGTTTCCAATTAGTTTAGTGTCTTAAAAATTACTCAGTTTGTGCAATCATCATAGGAGGCGATTTCAATACAGTCATAGACTCATCTATAGGCCGCAGCAATAATACAAACAAGCGAACCTGGCAGTCATCTGAAACAATTATGCAGTTTATGAGTGACCTGGGACTTGGCAATAGTTGGCGGCTTCAACATCCATCCACAAGACAATATTCATTCTTCTTTCCGGTTCATCAGTCATTCTCACACACAGATCTATTTCTAACCAGCAATTCAATCTTATCAAACATTTCAGAATCAAAAATCCACCCCATCATCATTAGTGACCATGCCCCTGTTACATTCACATGGAATAAAACCACCCCATACAGACCCAACACCAGATGGCGCTTCAACACATCCCTCCTCAATGACCCAGAGTTTGAAAGTCTCATTAGAAAAGAGAGGACATCCTTCCTAGAAATAAATGATTCCCCAAAGTCATCTCCGTCTATCATATGGGAAACCGGAAAAGCAGTTTTAAGAGGCATCATCATTTCATACTCCGCACACAGAAAAAAGAAAGAACAACAAGAAACTGAACTGGAACAAAAAATCAAACACCTAGACAACATCATTGCCAACAACCCAACAGAAGAATCACATACAGAACTTAGGAAATGCAAATTTAAACTGAATGAAATCCTGAATAAACAAACTCAATTCCAAATCCACAGACTCAGACAAGAACATTTCTATCACAACAATAAATCGGGCAAATACTCGGCAAATCAAATAAAGCAAAACAAAGAAAAGACAACCATCTCTACCATTACGAACTCAGCAGGGAAGCCAACAAGCTCACCTGAAGAAATAAACAAAATATTCCTGGAATTTTATGCAAACTTATATTCATCAGAACACAACCCAAACCAAGAAGATATTGTTTCATTTCTTAATAACATCAATCTACCACAACTCAACCAAGACCATATCTCAGTACTGGAAGCACCAATTACTCAAGAAGAACTGTCATCTGCACTCCGTCTCATGCCCAACCATAGATCACCAGGACCTGATGGCTTCCCTGCTGAGTTCTACAAATATTTCTGGTCAATTCTATCCCCACTATTCCACAGAGTAATAACTGAAATAAAACAACAATCAAAATTACCCACAGATATGAACACAGCCACAGCTTCACTCCTCCTCAAACCCAACAAAGACCCATCACTCCCATCCAGCTACCGCCCCATCTCCCTCTTAAATGTAGATCTCAAAATTATTGCAAAAACACTATCCCACAGAATAGACAAAATCATCCCGCCCATAATCCATCCTGATCAAACTGGTTTCATCAAAGGCAGATGTAGGAGCCTAAATCTATTTTTTTTGGTTCTGGATTTGGTTCTTATTTTATCACGATTATTTCTATTTGGTTTTGATTTGTTGTTCAACAGTAATTTTGATATAGATTATGATTAACATTTTTATTTTGCTAAATTTATCTGTTACTTGGTTAAATGTTGTTAATCATATTTTTGGATATTTGAATTCTGTGTTAGTGTGGTGTTTTGGTTTATTGATTTGTTTTTGATATTTTGGTTCACTATATTAGGGTCCCTTAAATTTGCAAGGGCTCTTGGGAAATGAATGATGGCATGAAGCCAAACAGGTTTTTGACTGTACACGCTTTGTATCCTCGTTTTGCTTTATGTTTCCATCTGTAAATTTTATTTTTGTGAACTAAAGAATCCCTTTTCAACCGCAACTTGGTGTCAGCTGGATTTTTTCGTTGGAGTACACCCAGCCAGTGTATGCAATGTGGACATTGGAAAGCTACGAGGAAAAGTGAGTCAAGCTGGGCTTCATGAACTTTAGACCATACAGCAGACATTCATCCACCAACACTCGCAGACTCTTCAATCTAATGCAGTTCTCATCCCAACAACACACACCATCCATCATTGTCACACTGGACGCAGAAAAAGCATTTGATAAGGTTAACTGGTCATTTCTCATCTCCACACTGCAAATGTTTGGCTTTGGGGAATCATTTATTAATTGGGTTAAAATTCTTTACACTGCACCTTCAGCCACTGTTATCACAAATGGGCTAACATCACAACCATTCACACTTCACCGTGGGACTAGGCAAGGATGTCCGTTCTCCCCCTCACTATTCACCATCTTCATAGAACCGCTAGCTGCAGCCATCCGACAGAACAACAATATCCATGGATTTAAAACATCAAACCTTCATCACAAAATCAGCCTATATGCCGACAACATTCTGCTCTTTCTTTCGAAACCACACTCATCACTACAGGAAACAATCAAAACCATAGAAACATACTCTCTGACAAATCTCTGACTACTCCATAAACTGGCACAAAACTGGCACAAATCCTCAATCCTTCCACTCCATAGTCACAGCTGGGATGTGGCAGCCCACACACCACCCATTCCCTTATGCACGAGTCACATCACATGTTTAGGTATTCACATTTCCTCCAGGCTGTCAGAGCTGTTCACCCTCAACTACACCCTATTACTCAAAACAATAACTGACACTCTCCTCCACTGGACAAACCTTCCACTCTCATTAATCGGCAGAATAGCATCAATTAAAATGACAATATTACCCAAAATAAACTATCTCTTTTCAATGATCCCATCCAAATCCACCCACTCCTGGTTCAAATCTCTGGAATCCATCATCAATAAATACTACTGGAAAAATAAAACACCCCGAATCAAGATAGCAACATTACAGAAACCAAAAACACAAGGAGGACTGTCAGCATCAAACTTTTATCAATACTTCATTGCAAATCAGTTACAGTACATATTCAAATTGATCCACCCTCAACAATCAGACAGTATATGGTTAGACATTGAACAGACAATAAGTGACAACATCCCCCTCTCAGATTTACCATTAATCAATGCATCTATCAAGCGCCAACCCTGTTTCAAATCAATAACAATATCATCAGCTCTGACAGCCTTGGTGGGAATTTCACAAAAGCACAAACTCTACTCTGGCCCCTTGTAAATTCACCCCCATCTGGAACAACCCTGACTTCCTGAGTAACAAAAAACCTCTCCACCTCCGGTCCTCACTTACAACACATCTTTCAAAACAATAAACTGGTTTCATTTCCACACCTGGTCCAGGAGTACGACATCAGGAGCAATCAATACCTGGAATATCTTCAGATAAAATCATCCATTCAAGCAGTATGTAACACCACACACATTGACCTCCATCTATCACAACCCGGCTCAGAATTAATCAGTATCACCTCAAACAAAAAACTCCTCGAAAATATACAAAATCATATCTCAATCAGACACTACCATAACACTACCAATATCAAAATGGGAAATAGATCTGTCGATTGCTCCTGATGCCGTTTTCTGGAGCCAAATCATCCAAAATACTTACTTAATGTCAAGAAATGCAAACATACAACTAATCCAATACAAAATACTTCACAGAACACACCTCACGCAACAGAAAATGTTTAAAATGGGATTCACCTCAGAAATCTGTACTAACTGCACCCAAAAAACACCAGACAATTACATCCACGCTTTCTGGCACTACACACCAATTGAACAGTTCTGGACCAAGGTCATCCAGTCCCTCTCCACCCTAATGGGCTGCCACATCCCTATGTCCCCCTCAATCTTTTTTCCTCGCGACACATCAGTAACAAATCTTAGCAAATCAAATAATAAACTGCTTCTCACAGCCCTTACTATCGCCAAGAAAACCATCCTCATCAATTGGAAAACTAGGAGCAATACAAACATCACCCAATTGAAAAACTTACTTACAGAACACATATCCCTGGAACATTTATTTACACCATCCCAACATTCAGCAGTGGAACCCCTCTCTGTTTGGACCCCTCTCCTCACCTTCAATCATGAATCCACTGTTTGCTAACATCACAGTTCTTAGTTGCCTGGGAACCAATTCCCCTTAGCTCTGTACCTACCATATACACTCAAATACACTTCTCACTTATTTTTCCAACTGAAGCCTTCAACCCACAACCTCTATTATGTTCCCCTCCCAAGAAACCCAAATGCGTTCTCACATACACAGACACACACATACGCATGCACACGCAAAGGCACACACGCGCACACACACACACACACACACACGCACACGCACACGCACACATCACTTTCAAACCTAAAATCCTTCCATCATCTATACACCGCTTAATCCTCACGAAGGTCACGGGGGGGCTGGAGCCTATCCCAGCTGACTTAGGGCGAAGGCAGGGGACACCCTGGACAGGTCGCCAGTACTAAACTGCAAGATGAAACTACACAAACATTTGTGCAACACTAGTACTCTCCATGCTGAGGAGGACTGAGTCTGG